>NC_058161.1:9805446-9855446 GCF_020080835.1 Cotesia glomerata
GTGTCACGCATGCTTGCATGACGTGAAAAGAAACCGTGTACGATCAGCGTCTATATTAATTTTCAAATTGTAAATTACATGTCTATCTTTGTGAAACTATTTTTTTCTCTTGTATATTTTATAAGCTACGGTAGTTTTTTTTTTTTTTTTTTTTTTGCTAGTAAAACTTCTTTAGGCGCGACTAGGGAGTAACTCAGATTTTTTTTCTGGCGGAAGTAACGCTTACTATAGTATACGGCACGCCGCTTTACTTTTTAAACTCATAAAAAAAATGGTTGTCATAATAATTCATTGAAAAGACAAATTCCATAATAATTATAACAGTTCTATTACAAATCGTACCAAGATATTATAACATCGTATTTTTTTTACTTTATTTAAAATTGTGCGTAAGTAAAATATTTACAAACTATGTATACATATAGAAAATTGTGTGCATTTTTATTCTTTAACATATAATTAGTTATTTCCTAAGAAAGGAAATAATTATTTTGATTTATGTGTAATATATACGTTGAGTATTTATTTAGAATGTACAATTTCCAATTGACGAATATTATTGATGCTGCATCGAATTTTTTTTTATTTTTGTAGGAAGTGAAATAATATGACGATTTAATTATTTCAAGTATCGTCCAATAATAGCTAAATATTTCAACGATATAAAAAATTAATGACTTTTCAATTATGTACATAATGCTAATTCCTTAAATTTTTAACTGATGCTAAATAATTATAACTTATTATTGAAACATTTTTTAATGTTATTTTTGAAGACATCCAAAGTGCTAAAAAATCCATATAATTGACCATTAAATTTCTATATCTAGTAATTTTTTGTTCGCATTATTAAATAAGCAACGAAAAATAAAAAATAAATTACCAGGGAAAACTTTATTTCATTATCAAATATGAATAAATTTTTATAAATCATGACCTTAATTCCATATTTCTTTATGATGTTCTATCATCATAAAAATTCAGAAAATACACTATAACAAAATAAAAGTTTGGAAAATCCAAAAGTGCACGACTCATAATGAAAAAAAAAAAGAAAAAAAAAAAAAAAAAAAAAAAAACTTAAGTCGTTCAAAATTAATTGCCGAAAAAACAGCTGTAGTAGGAAGGTACTGCACAAGCGCCCCTGGTGGAATAAAATGTACATAATATCTATAGATATAGATATATCACCATCCATGTTAATTTTACATGGATATATATAGATATACAGTCTTGTAGTTTTCGTTTTTTATTAATTGTAATTAAACGACACTGAATTAATTAACCATTCGCATTCAGTGACCTACAATCGTCGATTAGAATTAAAAAAAAAAAATTTAACTCAAATAATTGATTTTTTCACAAGTTACAGTGTTTCCGGGGTTTCATACATGACGGACAGGAAAATTTTTTGACCTATTTTGATGTTTTTTTCCGTTTCTATTGCAGTAAATCAATTTTTAGAAAGTATGGAATTAATCTCCATTAAATTATCTCGACAATAGTATGCAAAATATCTTGATTCCGTGAACTATTAAGGCTATAATACTAAAAATAGTTGCTAAAATGAGGCGAAAAAAATTTTTCGATCGTAAAGCACTCTCTGATGCTTCGCATCATGAGTCGTGCAATTAAGAAATTATTTTGGCTGATTGAATTAATAGAAGATTCAAAAAATTATTAATACGGATCATAACAAATGAATTCATGAATTAAAATTATCAATAATGATAATTTTAATTCAGACTCGGAATTAATATTATCAATATTGATAATTTTAATTGATAATTTACAGATCGACTTAATTATTGTGTAATAGAAGAAGAAGAATTGCTTTTTACTTGTACACCTTTCTCGGTTTTTACAAGGCTGATCTCCTCTCTTTCTCCTAGCATTTACGCTTTCCTTGCTTTTCTTCTATATTGGACCTCAGCAAGTCCCACCCAACACTTTCTCTGCTTTATATTGCGGCTGTGGACCGACTTGTGCTTTCTGTACCGTATTCACCCTGAACCTCACCTTATCAGGCTGTTTGAACAGAATCATGGGGAAACCACAGAGAAAACCCATGATAGTACAGTCGGAACTGGGCTAAGTCTACAATGATTGACAAGAAACTTCTTCTTTATCGACCACTGGAGCATTAGGCCCCGCTCCTAGTGTGCAGAGATCCCTCGCACTAGCCAACGCTGACTAGAGTGGTCACCCATTCAAGTTGTTGCTTAAATGTGTGATCGCCCAAGTCAGACGTGTGCCGCCCAGCTATCTCTGTCACTTTCAGAGGTTGGCAACGTAACGCAAATATTTTTAATTATAATCACTGAAAAATAGTGGTGCGTGCCGAGATCGAACCCGGGTCCCACTCTTTCGAAAAGCGGGCACCGAGCCGACTAGGCTATTGTCAGCCTAATTATTGTGCAATATTTTTTGATACTTCAAATAAAATTCAATTGATTTCCATGATTTTAAATTCTGTTGTTTTACTTACAAAACTTTCCAATGATAAAGTATTTTTTCCGTCATCGCACTAATTTTTATGAAAGTTTTAATTAATAAATTTCTGGAACCCTTGTTAATAAGTATAATTAATATAACCGAAAGCATTTGAACTAAATGCATTACCGCTCAAAATAACTGTACAAGTTATATATCACATTTATCATTATTCTGGTATATCATTAATTAGCTAGAGAATTATTGAACAATAATATTAAAATGATCCATATACATGTAAACATAATCTCAAAATTCATAATTATCATTACCAACAAAATATCAATTGATCAATTAAAATTAAAATTGTAAAAAATTATATGAAAATAGGATAACTTGTTATTCAATAGTGATTCTTTTGAGTCTTTAAAGATCACAGTTACTTTTTTTGATACAATATAAAATTGAAACAGAAGTTTAATAAATTTTTATCATATTTAATGATGATTAATATTTGTATACTATATTTTTAGGGACTGAATTAAATTTATCAGCTTAATAAAAATTTAGCTTCAATAAAATTCAGAAAATTTTTCATATAGCATATTTAGTATTCAAAAATAAAAATGAGTTCGTTTTTTTGTATCATAATTTTTAAGAGGAAAGAAAATTTTCATCTACACTCAACAACGTAAAAAAAATTTACTATCATATATATAGCATCGGCAAATATGCGTACAGCTAAAAATTCAAAATAAAAATTGATTCCTCTTTGAAAAGAATGTTGAAAAAATTGTAAAAAATAATATCATTAAAAATGAAAAATGCTCCAAAACCCTATATTTCTATATGCTAATGGAATTAAAATTATCAATAGTGAAATAAAAATAGATTTCAAAAAAATAATCTCAAATAAAAATTATGTCAAACATAATTCAAGAACAGTAAAAATGTTAATTATAATTTAAACCTTAGGTAAAAAATTTTAAGCTTTAAAAAGTAAAACGGCGTGCCATAATAGTCTGTGTAGTTTCCGCTATTCAAAAATAATAATTTGGATTGGTCGTAAGTAAATGTTATATACTCCACGCTTATTGACTTATACGCCAGCTAGTGGTAAATATTATAATCAATTAGGATTATTTATTTTCAATATTTTAAAACGGATCAATTGTGAATAGGTAGCAAAGTGAATAAAAATTCAACAATTTTAAAAACATTATTTAAAATTTTAAAGTTTTTTTAAAATCTCTAAGTATACTTGTTTATTTATTACTTTTGTAATAAATAAATTATTAATAAATTTTCTGACGATTGCGACATTCTATAAAATTCAATTTGGAAAATCCAAAAGTTCACGACTCATAATGCTCATTTAATTATGAAATAAAAAAAAAAAAAAAAACAAGTCGTTCAAAATTAGTTGCCGAAAAAACAGCTGTACTAGGAAGGTAATGCACAGGCACCCCTGGTGGAATAAAGCATTTTTTCGCAAGTTATAGTGTTTTCAGAGTTTCATACATGACGGACAGGAAAATTTTTTGACTTATTTTGAGGTTTTTTTCTATTTCTAGTAAACTAAATCAATTTTTGAAGTGTCAAATTAATCTCCATTAAATTATTTTGACAATAGTATGCAAAATATCGGTGACCGTCTCTTTTTTCTCATGCAAAAATTTCTCGCGACAAAAATTGTCAGCAATAATTTCTTGTACAATATTTTTTCACACAAAAACCATAATAAAAGGGACATGTTAATGGTTTTTTTTTTAGAAATAATTGTACTTAATTGTAAATAATTGTGAGAAATTTTTGCTGAGAAATTTTGGCGGGATTAATAAAGGCGGGGAGCCAAATATAATTAAATTATAATGTGATATTTATTATTCAAGTTAAAATTTAATCATTTCAGTGATATACGCCGTCAACGCCAAAGAAGTTTTACTTCAATCGCGCGTAAACGTTACACGCACACACTTTTTTTTTTTTCACATTAGTAATTTATTTTGTTCACAGTTCATTCCGTTTTTTAGAAAAATTTTGTTCAATTTTCTGTTGATATTTTTTAAACCTAAATTTTTTCATTTAAAATTGTCATCTGAGCTTTCAGTTCACATGCAAATAAAAGTTTTATATGTACACTGATAAAAATTTTAACTTGACTCAAGAGCAAAAATCTTAAACCAAGAACACCAATTGGAAAAGAATGAATTTCTTGAGCCAAGAGGAAAAATTCTTGAGTCAAGATAGATTTTCTTGAATTAAGAAAATATATCTTGACTCAAGAATTTTTCCTCTTGGCTCAAGAAATTCATTCTTTTCCAATTGGTGTTCTTGGTTTAAGATTTTTGCTCTTGAGTCAAGTTAAAATTTTAATCAGTGTATAAATGTGTACATATATATTTTTTTTTCAAAAACTTGAGTTAACATTTTTTAATTAATGTAATTTTTCATTGAATTAAACTTTTATGAAAATAAAAATTTAAGTTTAATTAATTTAATATTTTAAATTCATATTATTTTTAAAAGATGATAAATATTTAAATATCTGGATATTACATATATAGTATTATTTTAAGCATTTTTATAGGTACACTTTGGAAATATTTACGAGTACATATTTTTACGGCATAAAACTAAGGTAGTGCACAAAATAACTTCCCAGTGAGAAAGTTTTATGAAGCTTTTCTCGCGACCATTAACGACTTTAAGTATATAAACTTTTGAGTATGAAAAATAGTTCATTTTCTATTTCACATTTTTTCTCTTTCTACAATAACATTGTAATTAGCTAATTAACTTAATGAATAAATAAATAAGTAAATAATTTAAAATCACTGACAAAGTCAAACCCAACAACAACAATAATAATAATTATAGTAAAGGCTGGTAATAGCCTAATCAGCCCAGTACCTGCATTTCGAAAGAGTGGGACCAGGGTTCGATTCCAGCACGCACCACTATTTTCAGTGATTATAAAATAAAGAGAATATATGCGTTACGTTGCCAGCCTCTGTACCGACCGGGTTTTCTGTGGTTTCCCCGTGTAGTTATGGAAGTAAAAATGTCATTATAAAAGTACTCCCTACTACTTAAGGTCGTAATGCAAATGCAGGTACCGATTATATAACGCGTAAGTCGGCCACAGTCGCAGCACAGTGTGATTATAAGTGGAAAATAATATGTTGAACGCAAAGAAACCAAGTGTTAGTTGAAAGGGCGAAAGTCAAAAAGTATAACATTAAGAGAGTTATATGATAACAATAGAGGCACTTGAGTGGAATTACTGTGGTAATAGCAAAAATGTGGAGAATACGGTTACAGTCTTGTAAAAACCAAAATAGGTATACAAGTAAAAACGATATAATAATAATAATAATAATAATAATAATAATAATAATAATTATTATTATTATTATTATTATTATTATTATAGTAACAATAATAAATAATAACAGTAAAAATAATAAATAATAAAATAAAAACAGTTAATTGCCAGTTAAAGAAGTAAATTAGCCTTTGTTCATCGAGATTCCTCAATCGTATTTAGCAATTACTGTATCACTAAGAGAAAGCGTTTAGAGAGAAAGAACCTGAGTAAAAAAAGAGCCAAAGAAGAAAAAAAAGTTGGCAAGATTCCAAGTGCCCGCAATCCAAGCTAACGACACTTTACAGAAACGAGTTGTATACTCTACAGGGTTGACGAGGCGCCAGGATTAACCGCACCAATGAGAATTAGGATGAAACTTTGTGCAAGCAATAGTACTACACCAGGACTAGTCCAGTAATACAGGATTTTAATAAAAAATACTATAATGTAACTGTAATTGTAATTACACTACAGCGTTAACGCACGATAAGTATTTCTTCGTGTTCTTCTTTTTTTAATCTTAAATTATTCAATAAATTAAATAAAATGTATGATGCAAATGAAAATATTCGCGGATGATTAATTAAAAATCTGTCACAGTGTTATCTTCTTTTTATTCTTCTTCTAGTAGAGTTATAGCTCGAAAAGTTCTTACGCGGCCCACTTTCTTTACTTTCACATATGCCCCGCGGTTTCCCATGCGCGTGTCTCAATCATTACTTGTATGCAAGTGTGAATTCCGAGGTTTATTGTGTAAGTGTATAGTACGTAAGTGATACTGTCATGTAAAAGTGTATTTGTATTGCTACTGTAGTTGTTGTTATTGTTGTTCATGTTGTTGTTGTTTGTTGCTGGAGTAATAGTAATAGTAATAGCAGAGTTTGGAGTACACTTGGATTTCCGTGCAGCAACAGCAAACTAACAACAGTAGAATAAGAAGCAAAGCCATCAGTAGCCTGGCCCCAATTAATTTCTAACGGGTTTACATTTACTGCAGTGTAACGATTCATAGAAGTTTAAGCATGTATATGCATATTCTCGTTACGTGTCTCGACTCATCAGATTTAAAAGTATAGTAAAATACTTTCAAAAAAGTTATTTAAGATTAAATATTATTATTTTTAAAATCAAAATTCAAGTGAAATGATATGAATAAAAATTTATAATTACGGGCAAGGCTACTGGCAAATACATGCTCCACTCTTAAAATAAAGTTCGTGTAATGTGATGATCAATTATATATCATCTTTCTATACATATGTATAAATATAAAGATATGCAAGTGTGTATTGATGGGAGAAGAGATAAAGATAAAAAAAATGAGAGTAAAAAGAGCGAGTAGGTTTTCTTCTTGGTTGTCTATTCCACAGAATTCCTCACCCTACGTCGTCGCTATGACGACAGCTTGACCCCCACCTTATACTTTTTAACTGGCACATATTGCGTATCTCAATAAACTCTCTTCGACACTATTATCATTTATATATACATTACATTGTGTGGATATAATATTGTAAATTACTTTTGTTCTGTTAGTCATTTTTATCTAATGACATATATTGTGAGAAATTACTTGCTACAGATATTATAGATAATTATAACTATTGATTCAAGTTTAGATTTTTATTTCTTCTCTCAAGATAATTGTTGTGGTTGTTTTAAGATATTATTGTAAGTTGTTTACATTCACTGACATATCATGTTAAATTGTTATTAATCGATAATTGATTGCACTTTCCCGAGAAAAATAATACTATAAAACTTTTATGGACATTTTATTTAAATATGTAAACAATTGTTTAAAACAAATATTTTTTGAGTAAATATATCTACTCTATTTGTGATATTGTATTCGATTGAAATTAAATTTAAGTAATTGCTTAGATCAATAACTCCGGATGCATTTAACCATAAAATACTAAAATTTTTAGGAGAAAAAAATATAAAATTATGAAAATAAAAATTAATTAATTTTAAATAAATTGAGAATTTCAATAATAACAAATTTTTTACTCTAAAAAAATTTAGTTAATTTCACAGTTTTTTATGATTAAAAATCAAATTAATTTAATTAATCTATTTAATATTCTAATATAATTTATAACAAAAGAAAATATCTTTACAAGTGATTCCTTCTCTCAGTGTTTTTATATAACAACCAATTTGTTTTCAAACAAATTAGTCATCCGCCATTTATATAAATGCATAAAAAATTATTTCATTGTATATTTTTTATGATGTTATAAAACAAAGAATTGTGCCGGTTGAATAAGCAAAAAAATAATATCTTTGTGGTGTAAGGATAAAATTTTCAAGTGATGAAGGAATGAAGGTTTATGTCCAAGAGTTTGCCCAATAAAGTTGACGTTACAATTTAACGATTTAAAAATCTGTAAAAGAGCGGCATTGAGATGGTTGTCAATGTGAATATTATATATTATATATATAATTAAAATGAAACAATATACGAGTTGTATCGTTATTAAGAACATGATGTTGAATAAATAAATAAATAATACAAGCTGGTTATATTAACTCGACTTAATTTTAGTTTTACGGACATATCCACAGCAATCGTCAGTATTTAGTATCAAGTGTATTGTAGTATATAGTGTTGATGCGGCTTGAGGAAACGCTCTATTAACGCGTCATAATTGTGTGATACGAGTAGTCTAAACAGTTTTATACATGTATAAAGATATGTGATATATGTAACGATATAATATAGGAAATGGCAGTGATGTTGAGCGAGCAATATAATGTAATGTAGTGGATATGGATATGTATGTAGTTGATTTATTAAGAGAGAGGGAAAAGAATGATCATGATCATTGGTCGTGTGCTAGACATCACCGCCTGACGTCAGAATTACTCGTGCTCAAGTAAATATATCGATTAGTTGATTATTAATTTTGTATTTAAAGATAAGTTGTATTACAGCCTCGAGCGATTAGACTTTCAATTTATCTTACAACGAAAAAAATAATTTAATGTTACATCTATAGTGTGGTTATATGGATATTTATTTAAAAAAACATAACGGAGGTCATGTTGACTAAGAGAAAAAACAGATACATACATAACATCATTAATTTAATATATATATATATATATATATATATATATATATATATATATATATATATATATATATATATATATATATATATATATATGTAATAAGTTATTTTTAATTTAAAGTTGGATAAACAATTCAATTATATTTTATAAGATTAATAATATAATCATTTTTAACAAAATAAAAAAAGAGTATAGTTTTAAGAAAATTAAAGAAGAATTAATTATTTTTTTTCATCACAATAAATAATTTAATAATCCTCTAATGAAATTAAATTTAAAAAATTGACTTAATTGTTGTTCGTTACAATATTAATAGAATAGTTTTCAACAAAATAAAAAAAATAAGTAACAACAAAAATAATATTTTAACAAAATGAAATGAAGAAATAATTGACAAAATTGACTTCTAAGGTTTAGCTAACTAATAAATTGATGAAGAAGAAAAAAAAAAGTCGAAAATACCAAAGCGTGTTTTTTAATGTATTTATTGGCATAAAACTTCTCACTCAGTTACTGACCGTTCCCTGGCACCCGCGATCTCTGTTTGTACATATATACATATAAATCTATATACATAAGTATGTATATAATATATATATGTAAATATTCCTCCACTACCTGTGACTAAAGCACGCTGGCTCTTCTTTGTTCTTCTTTAACCGACTCTCCACGGGCCCCCCGGCCGCCTACACCGTGTACTGGATCGTCGCGGTGGGGCGCAAGGGATCCGCGAGTTATCACGAACGAGTTGGGATAACGGAACGGCTCTATATAACCCTGGTAATCGCACAGTATAATTCATGTCAATGACGTCGGGTTAACTCTACACACATCTTTGCTCATACATACATTATCTATGCAATTAAAATCAAAATAAATAGAATAAAACAACAAATAAAATCAAGTCATTAAAAAGAAATGTCAAATTATGCTAATAATAAATAATCATTTTTCAAACCTTAAATCACTGAAGATCCAGTAAATTATAAATAACTCCAGAAGAACAGAACATAAGAAAACAAATTTATGTTTTTAATATTTCTTCCTCAATCCAATAATTATTAATTATGACAAATCTCAATAGTCTTATACACAAATTGACAGAGCGAAAGGAATGACGCATGTAAGACCTCAACACAATCACACTAGTGACACCAACACCTTTTACACACTTTAAATATACAAGTAAAGTATGTAAACTACTACTATATATATATATATTGTGTATGAAGAGTAGAGCTGCTGCTGTAGCAGACTTTAACACAGGGAGTATACTGACTAAACGATACTTAAAAAGATCGGTACGTTTATGTTACGTACGCCGTCGAGGACAGTGGACGACTGAGTAGTCTCTGTCGTATAGCAGTAATACCGCTCGCCGTACCGAAGGCTGGCTACAACAACGCCAGCGCCTGGCGAACGCCAGCGGGGAAGTGGGGAACCGCGACAGGCATCGACGGCCCGTGCCTCGATACGATTCGAGTTCTGTTCAGTTGTAGTAGTACTATATGAGAGTACAACCAAGAGCGACAGAGAAAACAATCTAGAGATGCCAAGTGGAGCGAGTGAGAAAAAATGTCATAAGAGAGAGAATTCTGATCATACGACGTCTACCGTCTGTACGCTGATGAGTGAGTATGAGAGAGAATTCCCTTCCATACCATACCAATAACTCCCTATTCCTGCTCCTGTCCTTATTCCTGTCCCTGGTGTGCTTAGGGAAGACTATACTCTACTCCTTTCAGCTGTGCTGGTGTTCCCTCAGGCACTGCGTGCTCCTGGAGTGAATCTATCCTTTTCACACTACACACTACATCACCGGTGCTTCTCCTCGATCGCTATAGATGTCCTGTCCCCTCTACTGGCATGCTGGAGGTGAAGTTTTGTTGGATCCGAGTATGAGCATGGACACCGCGCTGCTGCTGTTACCCCTTCAGCGCCACTTCGAACATCAGCTAAGTGTATTCTGTGGACTACTACTACTACGACTACGATTACTACTACTATTTCTACTATTACTACTACTACTACTACTACTACTACTACTACTACTGCTGCTGCTGCTGGTGCACTACTCTGTACTGGTGTGTATTATTATTACTACTCCATACTATATTCTTCATACTCCATACTAAATATCTGTATAGATTATGCACGTGTGTATGTATGGATGTATGTTGGTATGCTTTGCCAATGCTCACCCCTTACTCTTCTCTGCGTGGTATCAAGTCTCGTCTGTATGATACACAAATGTGTGTAGTTGTATCTTCACTACTCGCCAAAGCAGAACAGGGAAGAGCAAGAGCAAGAGCAAGAGCATTGTATACCCTCTCGCTTTAACATACCGTGAGATATTGTTTTTTTTTTGTTTGTTTTAGCCGCGATGAACAGGACAAAGGAAAAGGGAAGAGGGAAGAGGAAGAGGATGTCGACAACCAGAGGACCAAGGGACCAAGAGCAACTTTGTGGCTGGAGTGGAACGACCGAATTTACACTACTCTTCTATTTCTTCGCTATTAAATTTTTTTAGGATTTTTGAATTAGAAGAAATTTAATGACTGGTTTTGTATGCTGATGAAAAAAATTAAATTGATTTAAGAAAACAAATTTTTTAAAAAATTTCATTAGCTAGAATTAAGAAGAAAAATTATTTAATAAAGTAAAATTTGTTGATTTATAAATTTTTTGGTTTGATTAAGAATTATTTTCTTGGTTTAAAATTTTTCCTTTTGGATGAAGTTAATTTTTTGAATATTTTACATAAAAAAAAAAGTCTATTCAGGCGAAAAAATTTTCTAAAAGATATGAATTGTTTTGGAGCAAAAAGAAATTATTGGGTAAAATATTATTAGCAAGTAAAAATAATGAACTATTGTTAATCTAAGGAGATAAAGAGTTAAATTAAGTTTTTTATATTTTTAGATGATTGATATTCACATTTCTATGGCCTTAAATATTAAAACTGATTAAGGAATTCAGAATACCTATCTATATGTCAAGAAGGATGAATTGCACGACAGTGCGGGCGACGAATATTTTTTGAATGTGATTATCATTTTGATGTAATACGGATCCTGGGAACTGGGAATTTGAGGCAAAATTGATTTGATTACTGGATAAAACTTGATAGGAATATATATTTACATTAATGTATGAATCAGTTGTACGGAGCGGAATTAGTGTAAGTTGATTATTATGTATGTATGTAATGCAGTGTGGAATGATTTCTCGGTACTTTAGATATGAATTGAGGACAGTAACTAACGATTTTCCACCTACGAGAGAGATATCTATTCCTTTTATACCCACTGTTTTGTATATATGTATTGTATATATTGTTTTATATATAAGAGTGGAGGTTACGTGTGTTGAACGATGAGGAGGTTAAGGGGGATAAGAAGATCGTGTCTATAAGTTCAGCATAAATTTTTATCGATAAAAAACTTTTCTAATAAATCTTTATAACTAAATTTTATAAAACAAGGATGATTCAAGTCAATTAAAAAATTAATACATTTATAATGCGGAATATTTATCTAGTCTTGTTGGATAATTCAGTTTTATATTTTTACTCCAATCAAATTTGAAGTCTATTATTTTTTATACTTTTAACAATTTATTATTTATTATATTATAAAATAAAAATACTTTAATATTTCAATGGATGATGTACATTTTTTTAATGTAAATAATTGAATTAATTAATTGTGTATACTCAATTTTTAATATTATTTTAATCAAGATGAATTTAATCTCCTGAAAGGATAAATAAAATTTCCAATAAAAAATACCAGAAAAAGTTTTAATTTAATAATAGAATGATTATTGAAGTATAGAGTGTTTACGTTAAATTTTGTATTGTTTTTGATTGTAAAATCATTAATAATAATTTTGACATTTGTTTTTTGACCTTGTCATTGATGTAAACTGTCAAGTAGTTAAGTAAATAAATAAATGCTTCCTGCTAAGACGAAAAATGATATGTCATATTTATAAGAATCATCTCAACTGTAGGTATAGATGCCTGCTTGCAATGGAGTTGACCAAGTTTTAATCAACAATTTTTTATGTAAATATTATTTCATTTTTATTTGCATAAAATTTATCACCCGATATGAAATTTGAGTAAGTGATTAAAAAATTTAATCCGATTTGGTAACGGATAAAATTATGGAATTATTAGTGATAAAATTAATGTAACGACAGGTGGAAATTACGATTGATGATTGAATTTTGAATTGCAATTATTACTAGTATTTTTTACACGATGCATTCACTTTGACAAACGTACGTTTGAGTAACGAAAACATAAATAATATACAATGAAATTGCAGTTTTAAAATGTTGATGAAAACAAAAATTTAATTTAACTGAAAATTACTTTTGTAAAAATAATTTTGATAAAATTATGATTGAAGAATAATTAAAAACTCAAAAAAGTAATTAAGGATTTTTATTAAGTTCTCTCATTGAAATTTAAGTGAAAATGCTCATCATTTATTTAAAAACAATACTTTCAATTGATAATTGTATTTTCATTCTGCATTATGCTTCAACTCCAGCGATTATTCAGGAGATCAATAACTATCTAAAATTTACAAACATAATTAAATTTGTATGATAATAATAATGAAAAAAAAAAAAAAAAAAAAATTAAACTCTGGTTGATTATTATTGAATATTAAATGAAGAAAGACAAATATATTTTAGTATATTGATAAAATAAGCCCCTTGTTTTAGACGATCACACTCCACCCCGAGTAGTCAGTCTCATTCTCTCTTCCTTAATATTATTCTCCGTTTTACGTTCACCATCTACATCTAGACATCTACATACATAATCCAGTAACACACGATATTTCCCGTCCTTTCTGCCGACGGTACCGCCATTTTTCACAGCAACAAGGGCACGTAGAGCAACACGCCAGTGCAGTGTTGCTTTAGAGAAAAATTGAGCTGATGCCGAGTAGTAAGTAGTAGAGTACAGACTACAGTACACTATCGCAAGTATAAATATATATAGGTGTACAGTATAAGTATGAGTACAAGTACAAGTAAACTTCAGGGAAATAAGGACACACGCGATATACTGATTTTGTTCGTGTCAAGCGTTCCCGTATATGTGTATTAACAATTTCTATCTTTCTTACTACACTTTACTTTTTACATCCAACTATTATTATTATCATTATTATATTTAAGTTTTTTCTTTCCTCTTCATTTTATCTGACAACCACACCCGGACATCCGTACACCAGAGAAAGTCTTCACGGCTTAATACTTCTTCTCACTTAACAACTCATTTTTATTGTTACTATTTTCAATAATTATTATTACTGTTACTATTACTAATAATTAAACTAATTAAATTAATTATATCTTAGATATTTATCATATTTAGATAGATTAGCGAAATAATAATAATAATAATAATAATAATAATAATTTTAGGATTTTTAATGGGTACGGTGATAGGTTCTGTTAATAAGTAAACGTGAGGTTAATTTACTATGTATATTGTAACGATTCACGACAGAAATATATCACCCGGAGCCACGTGCACTCAGGATGGGGAGTTAGGTCGGAATATATAATGGCGAGTCCACTACTGCACTTTGGGTATTAGAGTTGAAGTTCAAAGGGTAGTAGTGGGGTAGAAGGCCCCGAAGATTTGCGAAGGGACACGAAGGAAATCTTCAGGAAATAGAAAAGTGTGAGAAAAGTGCAAAGAAGCAATAAGCCTTCGTGACGCCAGCGGGCCCGAGAGTACAGCTGGCCATGCTGACCTCGGGTCCTCTATCGTTTGTGTTTATTGCACATAGAAAAAAGAGTAATAAACAGGAAAGGTTTGAGGAAAGTTGTTGGGAAAAAACCCATAAGCCGGAGAGAAAAGGCTCCGGATCTTAAAATGTACAAATATTTACAACTTAATCCTATTACAACTGAAAGTTTACAACTAAATTATTCTATTGAATTTACTACATTTTACAATTTCAAATCTTAACTGTAGCCTAAATGCCTAACAAAATAATTTTAATTTTAACTAAATTTTTACTAATTTTTAAATAATTTTAATGTCAGCGGTCACATGACCGCCACATAATAATAATAATAATAATAATAATAATTAAATATATTATCTGGTGTCTATTACACGTATAGCGGCAACATACTCTGAAGTTGCAAAAAAAGAGCTCTTAGGGGGAAATAAATTGTACCTCGGATCATAGGGTGGGAGAAAGATTCCTCGTCTCCGTTTAACGAAGTAGTCAGGACATCTGTCCTTGTTATGTTTGCCAAGCTTTGTTCTGGTTCGTCTACCGACCGCACACGCACTTTTCTTTCTCTTCTTACTTATACATTATACTCATTTTATTCATTTACTTCATAATACTTCTTTTGGATAAAACTACTTATCTTCTTCATTCGATATATTCGATATGCGATAGGATATTTTAGATAGATAGTTCAGTTGTATGCTTGATTTTCTATTTTATTTCTTCCCTCTATCTTTTTCGCTTCATAGTTTCATCCTAATACTTGTACCTATTCTCATGCTTGACTATCTAAATCTGGTGTTGGTATTAGTGTATTATTATAATATAGATATTTCGTTTTTAGTTCATATAGGTATAACCCGAGTCGAAATTTAGAGCCTATTTAGAACCTTCTAAAATCGGATCTATTTCGGACTTAGAGGCTCAAACTAGAGCCTGTTTCCATGTTTAAGTAGGCCCGATTTTGTTCCCACAAGCGCTACAAATTTCCGTTTTCGGCGCTTTAGTGTTCAAAATCGGACCTGATGAAAATAAAAATTAGATTTGATTTTGAACCCCTGAGTCCTCTTTTATTGTTATTTTTTTATTAATTAATTTTCCTTGGGAAATGGGAAGATCAAATAATATTGAATCTTTTTTTTTCATTCAATATGTATAATTGCACGCTAAAATAATATAAAATGGGTATCAAATATTCAAGAGAAAAATTTTCTCAAGGTGAGAAAATTTTTTTCTCAGCTGAAGTAAGTGGCGCTGCTTCCCTAAAGTATCTAAAAATCGTGATCAAATACAAAAATTTATTTTAACAAGTATTTATGATAATTTGAATTAAAAAAAAATGACTTCCACCAAGAATAGAATTTCAAGAAAAATTTTTACTTCGGCCAACACAACTTCGGCCTTCCTTCGGGCACCCGAAAATTTTCTTGAGCCAAGAATTTTGTTCTCCAGTCGAGAAATTTTTCTTTCTATGTACATGGGTTAATTCATATTATTTTACTTTTTTATTTTTAATTTTTGATTTTTAATTTTTTATTTTTTAAAAAACGGACTTGAGGGTTCAAAATCGGACCTCTGGGTGAATGTTCGGACCTGTGGATTCAAAATCGGAGCTATGGGACTACATGGCTCTCAGTCGGATCTATTTCGGTCTAAAGGGTTCTATATAGGCTCTAAATTTCGACTCGGGAAAATATACATAAATTGGTGGTATGCCTAACGCATTGAATCCTATTTGTGAAACTAAACTAAACGGTGTGGTGTACTGTAGTGGATACGCAGACACGTGCTTCTGAAACGACTCGACAATTCGTAGACACTCCGTTAACAGGGGACCAGAGCGAGATGAATAAGCTAAGCTCCTATCCAGAGAAAGGACGTTGAGTTTTGTCGAGAGAGAGTGTAAGTGAGAGGATAAAGAACCGATCGATGCTCATCGAGTTTCAAGGGTATTGGACGCGAGGAAAGATATTACATCCAGTTGCATACAGATATTTAAATCCTTACACTTTTCGTCTACAATGCTATACATTTTTATACTTATTTCTTCTTATCCTGAAAATCCTTTGAATTTTTACTTTACTAAGAAACATTGAATGGAAATATTACTCCAAGTATGAATAGTTCTCCAGATTAATAAATTTTGAAATTTCTTCGTTCTCTTAAATTAATTACTGTTCCCTCGTAATTGCTCCCGAGAAAATAAATTTTGATGCATCCTTGAATTGATCGATTCTTCATATATTTTCTTTACAACTTTAAAATTATTGTATTATATCGGAAACCTTGAAACATTTACTGTAAGAAGTTATCTTTTTTCTCACGATTTTTACTTTCATTTTTCTTCAAAAATTATTCTTTTCAACGACACGTCACTTTTTGTACAATTACTTTTAACTCTTAATAAAAAGTTAATGCTGTAAAATTTTTTAACGTTTTAAATTTAAATTTTGAACTAAATATTGAGACATTTTTTTAGAAAATTTAAAAGGACTTTATTAATTTTTAAGCGTAAAAAATTTTAAACAATATTGATGTCTAAGAAAACTGAAGACAATCAACTTTCCAAGGATTAAGCCCCAAATTCTTCCAACTATATACTTTTCCGGTTTCTATTTAAACCCATGTTGACTGTAACGAATGCATCTTTTAAAAAGTTTCCTCTTTTTATTTTCCTTTTCTTCCGTAAACATTTAATTATAAATAATTTTGTCGTAGGAAAGAAAATTACCAACAAGTATTTTTTCATATCATATTATAGAAATTCTGTATGTCAAATAGTTTTGATGGCTTGATGATTACGATTTTGGAGGTATATTATTGAATATTTTTTTTTGAAGATTTTTTTTTATGTGAATGGTAATTATAAAGATTAGTTGATTAGATTTTTGAATAATTTGAATTATTTATTCAAATCGGATCATTATTTATTTATCTTAAATTTTCCTAGAGCTTGATGTAATAATAATTAATGATTAAACGCTGCATGATGAAATAAAAATCTATTAAAAATACAAAAACTGATCCCTATAACCTAAAATTTTTCTTATTAAAAGATTTCATAAAAATCCAACTATAGTATTTGTCCTAGTAACGCAACTTTTGAAAAGTTTTGCTATTTTCTGATTCAGCTTGTCGAGCTGAAGTGTTGTTCGAAAGTTTATACATACACATAAAAAAAAATTTACTCGAATTAAGTAAATAATTTTAAAGAACTTCATTTTCTTGATTTGAGTAGAAAAATTCGAAAACTAAAAAATTTTTTTTAGTTTAAGTAAATTTTACATGATTCAAGAATTTTTCGTCTTGATTCAAAACAATTAAATTCTTCAAAATTTTTTTATTAGTTTAATAACTTTTTTTTTTCAGTGTGTCTGTATGTACGATATAATGTGGTATGTGTCCAGTCTGATCCCACAATTTTTAACGGATTTTAATAACATTCGATTATTAACGTCAATTTAAAATATGAATGAAATCGATCGGTTAATTAAAAAATGGCAGCAATTTGGAATTTAAAAAATTTTATACTTTCATACTTTTACTGCTTTTTTTCTAAATAACTATTAAACACAATAACTTATTCAATTTCCGTAAAATGAATGTGAAAGCTTATGAAATAAGCTTTCATTTCCATATTTTTACGAGTTTCTAGGATGGAAATTCTTCATATTTTTGATAAAATTTGGCTGTTGTCGTTTTGAAGATCTTATTAATTTTTAAGAACAACAAGAAATCAATTTCGGCTCCAAAATGGTTTTTTAATTATTTAGTATGGCTCTGAGTTTGGATAAATATTTCTTCTTTGAAGAAACAGAAGAAAAGTAAAAATATAATTTCTTTTGATTCTGATAAAATCAATATTATAATTCTTCGGTATCAACTGGTACTTATCTTCTTACTACTGAAGTTCTCAATAATTAAAAAGAAATTTTTTAATTAACAATTAATACAGTTAAATATTGTTTTACAATGAATAATTTAAAAATAATAATAGAAAGTAGAAACCCGGTTGTATGAATACTAAAAAAATGTTTCATAAAGACTCGAATCGTTTGAATGAATCACTAAGATAACAATAGCTTTGGTTTTATTTCTTTATTTTTCTTGATTAAACTTATTAATAGTGTTTTTCTGACTAAAAATCACTTACAACAATTTATAAACAAAGAAAAATAATATTTAACATAAAATACGGAGAATAAAAATAATAAGTGAAGTAATAGATTTACAAAATGAAATTATCAGTAGATTATCAAAAGAGTATTGTATTTAGCGGGTTATGTATGTTGAATAAATATTGAAAAGAATCGTCATCTCCCCCATCTGGTTTATGAGGGCATTACCCGAGCCCCGAGCCGTCCCCTAAACTAAACGACTGCTGCCCCAAACTACTGTAGTCTACTAGTACATATAAATATTATATTATACTGTATGGTGTACAATATATACCAGCCGACCAACACCATCACAGTCACATTCAGCTTTGAAGCTTCTTGATGGGGCTCAAAAACCCATGGATGCGTTGAATCATCATAGGTCGACACCCGCCCTCTACTCTCTTCCTTTCCTTAGTCTTTTTTTCACAGCACAAAATACCCGACTTCCGTTCATCCTGCTCTTAAATTTACACACTTAAAGTTTTATCATCTAAATCTTAATAAAAAATCGAATCGATTCATCCCTCTTCGAAGAAACTAACTTTTAATTTAATCATTTTTAGAATTTTGATAATTTAATGTGAATGCAAATATTGATGAAACAAAATTTTGCTATTTTTTTTCTGTTTTCAACTTTTAGTTTAAATTATTTATCAAAATCAAAGATTCGATTTTTTTTACTAATATTAAACTTCAAGCTAAGACTTCCTTAGTTAACTGTCATGATTATTCTGACCCTACCTCTAATTCTTCCCAACTAACAACTTGTTACTTTACGACGTTGCCAGTTGTTCAATTTTATAAAATTACGTTCAAGAATTAAAGAAATACTTTCAATAAATAAGAAGATTAAATGTACTAAAAAAAAAATGATTAAAAAATCTGGAAATAACAATAAAAAAAAATGCTTAAAAATTTTTGAGTGGTATTTTTTCCTAATTTTGCACATACTTTAAAACTTTCAATTTTTTATTGTAGTTAAAATAGAAAAAAACAAATTATCAAAGTTACCAGAGAAGAAATTACAATTAAAAATTACAGTCTACCTACATATATTAGGAAGTTTCTTTATAATCCGTCCTACCAAATACAGAAAAAAGAAAAAACAAATAACAGAATTTATAGTTACTTTTTTTTAATAACTAATTTTGTGAAAATTCACGATTTTTTATTAGTGAAGAAATCACATTTAAAACATATATTTAATACATTTAACAACTTTTCGTTACCTATTTATTTATTTTCAGAGTCATTTCAAGATCTCACATTTAATCTCTAATTTTTCTTACATAATTTAAATATAACAATTTGTTTTAATAGAATTTGTTATAAGCAAACCAATAGTGACAATTACGGAGAGGAAAAAATACTATTAGAAAAATTTTCTTTACATAAAAATTAAATTATTTTATTATAATAAAGGCAAATATTTCATAAAAAAAGCAGATAATATTCTTTTGTGAAAAAAAATTAACAAATTTAAATAATTTTTCTTCCTCACAGTGTAGATTGCTTAATATTTTTGTTTGTATTTATATCAAGTAGAAATCAAAATAATGATTTTATGAATTCTTTGAAATTTTATACAATCAATGATGATTGAAATTGATCTTAATGATCTTAAAAAATTCTTAGTTGATTAATAAAATCAACGATGCTCTGTTATAAGAATAAATTATTTCTCAATTTCGCAATTGAATTATCTCTCTAACTCAATTATTTCTTTATCTCAAATAAATTTTATTTAACTCGCCAAAATAATGTTTCGCGTAAATTTAAAACTAAGACAACCATAGAAATAAAAATTTCTAAAATTCCATAAATAAATGTTATTGAAATGTTATAATACACGCGAAATAGCTAGAATAAAAATGCATCGCCAAGTATCGATTCAGGCGGGGTAATTACGCTAAGAGCTTCTCGTTTCCGTTTGTGGATCAGCCGCAGATTCGAGGGCTTCATACTTTGTATCTAAGAGCAATTCATTCGTTTCTCTTTTTACATTTTTTAGTATCATTCTTATTATTATTATCATCATTTTTATTTTTATTTTCCTCTCCCCATCATTGTTATTTGTTTCCATTTAATTTTGTACTCTCTCGTTTGTTACATCCATTATTATTTTAAACATATTTTATCTGGATTTCGTATTTAATATTAAACCGTTCAATAAAATAAGTGGGATCAATTTGAATTAAATATCAGCGATTAATTTCACTCCAATTTTATAGAAATTATATACACAATAAAAAAAATTGTTTTGTGTTGATATCAATATGTGATAATTTTTGAGTGTACACAGAAAGAAAGATTTCTTGACTCGAGAACAAAATTCTTGGCTCAAGTAAATTTTCGGGTGCCCGAAGGAAGACCGAAGTAAAAATTTTTCTTGAAATTTTATTCTTGGTGGAAGTAATTTTTTCTTAATTCAAATTATCATAAATACTTGATACAATAACTTTTTATATTTGATCAAGATTTTTAGATACTTTGGGGAAGCAGTGCCACCTACTTCAGCTGAGAAAAACATTTTCTTACCTAGAGAAAATTTTTCTCTTGAATATTTGATACCCATTTTAGACTATTTTAGAGCGCAATTATACATATTGAATGAAAAAAACTGATTCAATATTACTTGATTTTCCCATTTGATATGATAGTTAATAAAAATATTAATGAAAATTTACATCAAGATATTTAATTTTTTGGAGCAAGAGAGAAATTTTCTCAAGACAAGAAAATTTACTTCTGTCAAGAACTTGATTTTTTGGAGCAAGAGAGAAATTTTCTCAAAACTAGAAAATTTTCTTGACTTAAATAAATTGTCTTGGATCAAGATACGTATTTCCTGAAGCAAGGAATTAATTTTGTTGGAATAAGTGAAATTTCTTGTGTCAAAAAAAAATTTTTTTCGTTCAAGAAAATAATTCGGAAGAAAAATATTTTCTTGGTTAAAGTGAACCTTTCTTTTTGTGTATTGAAAAACTTTTTCTGAGTAACTCAATCTTTAGCATAAAAGAGTGTTATTCGATCTTAAACAGTACTTATTGCTATTATTCAAAAATTAGCACAAAGTTTGTATAAAATTCTAAATAATAGTATCACTAAACATATATCATTAAATTGTTCTTTCTCAAGTTTACGCGACAAAAGTTTACTGGTGATGTTAATGCTATTTTCGTTCAAATTTCATCGATAAACTATTATTAATAAGACATTGTTTATAATTATGCACTAAAAACATAATTGATTGATAAAAAATACATGTATAAAATTTACCGTACTAGATAAAAATGACAAAAATAAGCTAAATTAAAGATTTTCATAACAAATTAATAATTTTATAAAAATAAAATATATTTCTTAACTTTTATTAATTTTTTTTGTTTTTTCCTAAAAAAATTTTTTCTTATTTTGAAGAGATTAGTTCGATTTTTTATGGATATTTGGTTTGAAAATTTTTAATAAAAACAAATTATCTTATTAATATGAGACAGTTGATAAAAATTAATCGAGTCAAATAATATTAACAATTAAAAAATGGTAAATCCTTTATTTTCTTTTGCGTGGAAACTTTGTGTAGATTTTAAATAAAATTTTTCAACTAAACCCAATAGTTTATAGGAAATTTTGGACAGTAATTATCTGTTATGCAATGATTCATTTATAGTACAAAGATAATATATGAATCATTGAATAACATGTAATTACTGTCCAAAATTTCCTGTTAGCTATTGAATTGATTCTATAAAGATAGGCATGAATCACCAAATTAAAAATTTTGTACAGTATGAAGAATGACACCGTTTCGATTTTCAATTTTTAATATATTCGGGGAGTAATTAATAAACTTTATAAATAATTTGGTGATTTAATAAACGAAATCAGCATCATGTATATGTATAAATATATAAAGAAGAAAATTTGCTGGCTGGAATTCCTCTTTATTTTGAGTTACATACTTAACAGTGCCGGTAAAGTATATCTAAGAGCCCGAGCACTATTCTTAGGCCAGTTCGGTCACCCTCGCATGTATGTACGTATGTTAACTTAACTCCGAACTGATCCACGTCTATCTCTATCTAACTGAACAGTGTGTGAGATTTAGATGTAGATGTAATGTATAATACGATCACTAAGCGTCGTCATGAATAGTGGAGTGATCTTCACTCTACTGAACTGCTCTATGCTATATAAGTTTAGTTTATAAACGGGCCCAGATACAGATACAGATGCTATAATGTCGAGTTGAGGTTGAGGAATATCCCGACCCAAGGAGAGACTACAGGCATGTTACATGTCTATATACTCTCTATATCTGAAACAGTGAAAATCACTGGAAATTAGTGGTATATTCACTATTTCACAGTTATAAGTATACCACTTGGTATACTTATAGCTGTGAAACAGTGAAATTCCACTGATTCATTTTAAGAGAGTATGTGATAGTCTTTCATCTTTCATGAAATCTACCGAATTATTTCTATTCCATTCACTAAACCAATAAAGACCGAGTAACATGACCAATCGGCCACTACTTCTAGAATAATCCTTGATATTTTAAATTATTTCCGTTCAGATAAATTTTACCTGTAAAAAAGTATAGGTATTGTGTGAGTAGACCAGTTTTTTATAATTCATCTTCCAAGGGCAATTTTTAGAAAAATGAAAACTACATTTTTTCAAGAAATTTTAATAAAAAACTTTTCGGAAAAAATCCTTCGTGGGAGGATTAATTTTCGTAATTAAAGAAAATATTCAGGAAAAAAAAATTCTCTTAACTGAAATAAAATTTTAAAAATCTTTTTGGTTCAAGTAAACCTTATTTTTTTTTTTGGTTCAGAAACATTTTTATGAAAAATTAATTTTAATTGCAAAAAATCGTTTTGTGACAAAATTAATTGTGAAATTTTTTTTTTTCCTAGTTTTTAAACTATGTATACCTATAAACTTTTAGATGACGATTATATTAGTTATATCAATCAAAATTTGTCTATTAAAAAAATATATCAATAATGAAAAGTTTTTTTTTTAGCAAACGGAATAAAATTTTGTTGATATAACTTATTGATTAAAAATTTTTAATTCGTAATAAAAAATTTTTTTCTCAATGTACTAGCATTCAGAAAACTACATTTCTATAAAATACTCCAAAACCAAAAGTTTAATTTTTAAAAGTAACAAATTTTTTTTACTTAAAATCAACAAATTTAGATAATTCGCACTTTATAATCATAATTTCTTAACAATAAAAAAAATTAATTTTATAAATTTATTACAATTGAAAAAATATAGAGTTTTACCTAGTTCCTTTCAGTAATTCACAAAAATACTTAGAGCCTACCCTCGTGTTATAATAAAGTCAAAATTTTCCTACGATCGATTTAATAATAAATAAAGCGGACAAAAATAACTATTTTAATTATAGTATTACATCGCAAGTACGATCTCCAGCTGTTTAAATATCTCTCAGCTCGCTTATAACACTCTCCTTAATTTCAATTGCAACATTCAAATAAATAAATAATCATAATAAATATAAGTTAAGATAATAATAAAAAAAAAAAAATCTCACCGTGAGTGTAACGTTAATTAAAAATTTTTATATATTCATAGCATGCATTAAGCCGATAATATAATATTTTAATAAAATATAGGGGAGCCTGGGGCACGACGGCCCCCTTAAGCCGATTTTTCCTTTTTGTGGCTTTTAACCATCAAATTCATTTATTTGCCATCTACTATGAACGAATCAATCGAAATTTTTCAAAAAATCGAAAAAAAATTTTTTTTTATTAAAGTTATTACCATCAAAATCTAGAGACTCTCCTTCCAGAAAACGTCGTCGAAGGAAAATCACGATTCTTACGAGTTTTGAGTATCGCCAAGAACTCACAGAAAAAAAAATTAACATGAAGCAAAAAAAAAGACCTCAATTAAATAAAAAAAAAAAAAAAATAAAAAATAAAATAACATCAAAACCAAAAAATTTGAAAAAAAAAAAAAAACATTTTAAATATAAAAATGATGATTACCATTGTCTGTATTGCAATGGACTTTCCTTAGAGTCCTCAGAGTCATGGATTCAATGTAAAAATTGTAATAAATGGTCTTATGATTCTTGCGCAGGAATTGGCGAAGATTATTCTGACGAATATGTTTGTGATCATTGCGAATAATCGTATATTCATTAAAGTATCTCGATATGATTTTCTAATCATCAAACATTTATATTTCATGGTTTATTCAAAATGTAATTTTTGTTAACGTCTTAAAAAATTATTATAAATTTTATTGTTAAGCTATTAATTAGTTTTAAATATATAATAATTAAAAATATAATTAATTTCTTTTATTGCACTCAGAAGTTTTAAACCTACGTTTAAGAAAAAATACAGAGATTTTATTTAGCAATGAATTGGTAACATTAGTTTACATTGATTGAAATCACAGGTTGAGTTTTCATATTGAGTTTTTTAAATACCGAATATCTTGAACCAGACTTTTTTTTTTATATTTTTATCAAGTCAAAATTAGAAATATGAATTACGTAGAGTAAGACATCCATGGAGGAATTCAAATTAAACTTTGAGATTAGGTTTCTGTCTGGTGCAGATAATACCGTGATCAATAATTCATAATATAATTATTATTGTTTTAATTTTAAAAAACTGTGTTTTCAATTTTTTATAAGCTATATAATTCAACTTTTCAGTTTAATTAAATTCATTCTCATTCATTGACCGGAAAATGCCTAAAATAATGAATTCTTTAAATTTGTAATTTTTTTCTCGAGCGGTCCATTATGCCCCACTTATCAGATTTTGGCCCGAAATATTATAAAAACATCATAGAGGCCATAACTTGACGAAAAATAAAAAAAAAATTTTTTACCTAATTTATGAGAGGGGCCGTAATGCCCGAAACCGTCGTGTACCTCTCTCTCCTGTATGATTCAATTTTTTGTTAAATTTTTTAGTTCAATTAAATTTCTTTTAATTCATTTTACCACAAATTTATCATAATTTGAAAAAAACAAAAATTATTTTTCGTTACAATTTTTTTCTCGAGTGGTCCATTATGCCCCACATATCACATATTGGCCCAAAATATCATAAAAACAT
The DNA here is from genome assembly GCF_020080835.1 of Cotesia glomerata. Lineage (NCBI taxonomy): Eukaryota > Metazoa > Arthropoda > Insecta > Hymenoptera > Braconidae > Cotesia > Cotesia glomerata. Next base: position 9,831,392 of record NC_058161.1, read on the forward strand.
TATAGAGGTCATAACTTGAGGGAAATTGAAAAAAAAAAAATTTTTACCTAATTTTTGAGGGGGGCCTTCGTGCCCCAGGTTCCCCTACCTATAATATTTTCTATAAATACATATTATATTTACAACAAGTAAACACAAACATACCATTGATGCACGCATTCATTTCGCGATGGTATTCGTCGTACACGTAGCCACAGTACTGCCAGCGGCTGATGCCACTGCGACGTACAGGACAATGAAAACAATGTCCGGATGAGTAATCCCTATGGAAACGCTGTCCTTTGCAGTACTCTATACGTATTAGTGTATGGTAGTACTTGTACTCTATATCTACTCATAGATAAACTAATAGCCACTGTCGCTAAGAATGTCTGTAAAAACTAGTCATAGACTATAGACTATAGATTGTAAAGTATGACACAGAAAAATGTCAAATCTAAACTAAACTAAAGTAAAAAAATGTAAACTGAAGAAAATAAACGAAGATGTTTTCAGTTCATAGATGATGTATGAGTTAATATATAAGAATATGAGTGTATAAGTGGCTGAGACTTCACTCTGTTCTACTCCATTACACAGATCTTCATGATACCCAAGTTAAGTTAATGTAATGTAACATACGTTTTAGTAACAGTTTGAACAGCATAAGAAAGGCGAGAGTGGATAGATGTAGAGGATAGTATTGGTGTTGGTGTTGGTGATAGTGGGGTGTAAAAGCCTACTCTCTTAGTCACATACCGATATACTCCGGGAATGGGAATCAGAGTCCAAGTATGGCTCGCATCGTCTTAAAACGATGTACTAGTTGACTACCTCGGTATAATGTGGGTGTCTATTCCATTCAGGCAAAAAAATGTAAAATACCATAATATAACTTTGAAACACTTTAATCACCGTTGAAAATTATTTACAACTTACAACAGCTTAACTTCCGTCGCTGGACGATCACTTCCTTTCCTTTTTTTTCTGTATACTTATGAACATTTTTTTTGTATTATTGTTAAAAAAATTTCCAATAATAATAATAATAATAATAATTATAATTATAATAAAAAATTTTTTCTTTTAATATACATTTATATAAACGTATCGTTTCGATTGGTAAGAATAATTATTATTCAAATTCAAATTTAAAAGCTTTATAACCCATACCAAAGTTATTTCTAATATTTCCAAATTTCTCTCTGGAATTTCATCTTAAAAATACAACAAAATTAATTTTTTACTCATTGAAAACAAAATCATCTTTTGAAAAAATTTAGTTTTAATGGTAGAGGTCCTGACATGTAATTGAGACGATTCAGGTTCGAGTTCTGACTTGGTTCCGATTCTTTAAAATTTTTTGTGTTTTTATTATTGAAATTTTTTTTAATATCAACAATTTTGTAATAATTTAAAATATTAATTCAAAATTATAGTTTATAAAAACGTCAACAGTTCTTCCAGAAATTGATGATAAAAAGACTGACAATTTTTCATACTTCCAGAAACACAATTGAAATTTTTCTAAATCATCTTCACCATCGAATTTTTCTGAATGGTTTCGAATTTTTCAATATTTTCATTCTTTTCATACTGCATAGAATAATACAACTTTTCTTGACAGATTGACATGAGCCAACTGAACTAAATTGTAAATTGAGAGCTGTGGGTAGTAGAGATTTTTTTTTTATATTAAAAAATGACCTGAGAAATTACCAAAATTGCTATTCTTCTCTTTTAGTCTTAAAAAAAAAATCCATTTTATCGGCAAAATTGTTTGTGTTTAGAATAAACCACTAAATTTTCGGCGCTATTTCTTATATGTCTACACTAGCGCCACGGGCTGAAAATAGTAATTATTTTTTATAAAAAATCATCTGTATATCAATAACGCAAATTTTTTGTTTTTATTTTAGATTTCTAATTTTGTTTTCTAAAATTACTTATTATTTAAATTTTCTAATTAAAAATAAGCATAAATGAGTGTGCTTTTTTAGACTAGAAACAGAAATTTTTTTTTTTCCGCACTTAACAGAGGTAATTAAGGAGCTAATTCGTAGTATATTTATGAGAAAATATGTAATAGGAATAATCGAAATGGTCGGATTGTGTGGTATAAACACTGCTGGGATATCGGCGGGGTCATGGAGTGCGTGGCGCGGGTCGATCCTCTGGCGAAATATTGTGCTCTCTCCCTGGCCGAGCAAAACTACCCCAGACTCTCACACACATACACATACGCATATATATATATATATATATATATATATATATATAATACATATATTTAAATACACGTACAAAGTTTGAGACTCACAGCTCACAGTTACCGTCTATGCTAGTTTCGTTGTGGAGCAGAAGCGCGTCCCTGAAAGTTCACACAACCGAGTCCTTCGACTGCAGTGTAGAAAATTTTCCAACACACACATACACACAGAAACTCACATTATTACACTTATCTGTATGAGTGTAATATGTAGACAAACACAGATAAACGCTCAGTAAGTCTGTAGAGTATTTTCACATACCAACAAGGCGATAGGGTTATGTGTAGTTGTGTGTATCTGGGAATTTCAATCCGAGCAAGTAGTGAGGAGAGAAGATATTGGATGTGTCGGTGAGCTCTAAAGCCAACTCGTTTCGCGTTTGAAAGAGTTGAGACTGAGTGAGACTCACCGTGACTAAAAGATAGAAAGAAATAAAATGAGTTGAGAGAAAAGAGCGAAAAAGCTGGGCTGGTGAACTGAGTTCAGTTCAGCCAAACCAAAGAGGAACGATGGCTAAAGTTTGCGTCTACTCTTTACTCTTACAGCTTCTACCCGCGTTTAACGCCGTGTATCTCAATTTTAAGTTGGACCTCAATATCTGGAGCCTTCTGTTTATCGGCAGACCAAACTACCGTCTGGAGGTGTATTTAGGTAAAAATGATTAAGCATTAGATTGTAGGATTATACTCTAGTTTATGATAACAAGGGTGATTTACGGAAAAGCTAGTTTTTATATTTAGTTAACGCTATTTTGTTACATATTAAGTTCTAATAAAATGAACCAATTTTCAAAATTATTCATGAAAAAAAATTATAATAGTTTAGAAAATATGTATAATCATATGAAAATCACATATATCAATGTTCTAATCACTGTTTTAATTACTCTAATTATTATCTAACGCAATTCAAGAAAATCCTCCATTTATGCGAAAAACCAGTAAATGAAAAAAATTTTTTTCATCTATTAATTATTTCAATATCTATTATAATATTTTTGTTTATATTACCCAAATTATATGTATAATCATCTAAAGAATGTTGAGAAAGACAATTTGCTAGTCAGAATGTCGATATTATCATGTGCCATGTATACATTATCATACATAAGGCACACATGAAGCTATATGATGACATGCGAATCATATATGATCATGGATAAAGTTATGTATTAAAGTTATAAAGTTATATAATTAAATTATCATATGTGAAAGCACATATGATCGCACATGAAGCGCAGATAAGCATGAAGAGAGCATATATTAGCACATATAATCATATGTAGATTATATGGTATAGTATGTGATGTACATGTGATTACACATAATCATAAGTGATTAAATTTGAAATGATCTGTTAAAATTGTAATTTTTAAATGCTAGTTTATAAAAAACTATTTCTTCGTATTGGAGGTGTCCATCTATTGGTCGATTTACCCTACTGAAGACTATCTATGTGATCTATGTTTGACAGAACACGACAACAAAAAATTTCAATCAAGACTAAGTATGAGAAGAAGAAGACATGAGAATGTTCTTTAAATCAAATAAAGAGATTTATATTGACAAATTCTATACTAACTATAAGTAGATTTAAATATAAATTGATGATGTGAGAAAACAGTATTGTCCACCTGTAGCAATGCAACTCTTGTCTTTGGCACCTGCGTGACGTCACGCGAGGAAACAGCTGGTCGTTCCTTTCTTATACCTGTCTCCTGCTGTTGTGTGTACATACGTATACTTATATTGGTTAACAGTCTAACATTTTACATATGGATGTATGTATTTCACACACTAACACATTCTTTTGGTGTAGTATTGGAGTCTCATCTGCAGTGGTAATGGTTTGTTGTATATTATATACAGTATGTATTAGTGGGCGTGCGTTCAACGACGTCTCTACTCATATCATCCTATCCCGTACCGATTGTGCAGGATCCAGCCGGCAACTCTACTCTTCACTTTTATTTGTTCTTACTCTGGCATACGTCGCACAATACATATATATAATATATTGTATACACGTATGTAGTATAATACAACTACACACCGACAATACTCCGACTGCTACCACTATAAACGACGGCTGACATTACTGGGAGTTTAAACTACTCCCCCACTGCACGATCACCGAGGACTTGATTCCAATGCCATGAGTTGTCTTTTAATTTAACCAAATACGAACTGAATCCGAATCTTTCACCCAAGTATTCCGATTTGCTTATTTACTCACATCATATACGGACTAGACCGGAAATTTAACACACATTATGCGTAGCTTATACTTTACTTTTGGATTTAATGGCTCCAAAAAAGTTTACTTTTTATATTTATTCGAGAAGTAGTAGTAAAAGTTTAAGGAAAAATTTGATTTTACTCAATTTTTCGTTAAATTTTTCAGCAATTTAGGAGGAATATTATGTGTTGTATATGATATACAATACATCGAAAATGCATGAACGGTGACCGGAAGATGGTAAAAAAAATTAAAAAGAATAATCAAGAAGCCGGTCTGAATATTTTTTCTTTTATTAAAAATGTTTCGGTTCAAAAAATTTTTTTTCCTTTTTAATAAAAATTAACACTTTTAAAAAAGTAATTGACAACCATTATTATTTCATTTTTGAGTATAAAAAATTACAAGGACGTAAGCTTTGAAATTTATGAAATATTTTAATTCAGTAAAAATAAAAAGAGAATTCGAAACTTAATATTTTTCCATTTCTGAAGTAACGACTGAATTTTACGCTTAAGTAATTCTTATATCATGTATTTAGTTAATGTTTGAGCTCGAAAAAATAATTGCTAAAAAATTTTCAAATTCCTTGAATCGAAATATGTAATTGTTGGTGTAGTTTACTTTGCTGATATGTATTTTGTTTCAATAAATATCTACCATAATTAAGTCGAATTTGTAATTAATTATGACTCTATATACAATTAAAAATTAATTAATTAAAATTTTTATATCTTCAAATTCTTATGTCAAAAGCTCATTAACTCGAAATTTTTATTATATTTCTTGAAATTTGAGCTATCGAAATTGTATTTTTCTAAAACAATTCCACTTTTAAAACAATGTTTTTTAATTAATACACCTTCTTTAGCATGAAAATAATTATTACTATCAAAATAAAGTCTTGTTTTTTATCTTAAAAATATGTTTGCTCAAACCTAATTTAAAGAAGAATTAAATATGTACTACTTTTCATATATTTGATTTATTGCATTAAGTTGAGAAAATGAACAGCGCATACGCACTATAACCATTAATCAGTAGTATAACCCAATAATTGGCGATTACTTAGATTATCCAAAAATTTGATAACTGTCGATTAAAAAAGTAGGATTTCATCAGTAAAAAGAAAAATCAAAACATTTAAAACGAAATTCTCTAATATCAATCTTAAGTATAGAAAAATATCAAAACTCTAATAAAAAATTTCGAATATTACTTTCAACAACTTCATTTTTATCTAAATTGCTAAAAGGTCTAGTCTGTAGGTAGCAAGTGGGAAGCTTAAACTGAACCTTGTGTCTGTAAAAGCAATAAAAGTGCCAGCCGATTCCTCAAAGCCAATAATGTCAACATATAAGATTATGAATGTAAGCAGCGGATGAGACGATAGTTTGACCGTTGTCCTTTAAACAGCATGCCACTCGTATGTAAATAAATCAACATATGAGTGTGAACTGACAGCCGTATAAAGTATTTTAGATTTAACTTTTCAGGTCCAGACACGGGTAGTTTTGAATTCAAGCCCGGTCTACTGGAAAGAAAATTAAATCTTTCAACAAAAATGAACTAAACGCACTAAATTGTTCAATGCAATTGCGTATTGATATTATACACATAAAATCGCTATAAAAATTAGTTTTGTCCAGCATGAATAAAAAATGTTGTGCGCAACTCCATTCATATACACATACATATATATAGGGAATATTTGCCGGAGGTAAATGCCGACGAATCAGCACAAAGAGTTGAGCTGAAGTAAACGCTGACGGAAACAGCTGCAGGATTGGTGCACTCACATACCTACCGGGTTAAAGACTATACTAGCGTATACCCATTTGCCGGTATGCTACGGTATCGTATCGTATGCTATCATATAGGTATGTACATGTTATATGGTTCGTATCATACTATACTGTATTTTACTCTACGCTACACTGTACTGTTTTATTTAAATGTTTCAGGGGTCAAAACATAATTACTCGTACTGCACGTGTATGGTACACTAGTTCGTCATCACTGACAGAAAACTCGTCAAGTGAAGAAAGAGCTTTGACTTTGATTTCAATTTTTTTTTATAATTTTATTTTTTATATAATGCGTAATTTATCTTTTTGCTATTTACTCTTTTTTGAAATATTCGTTTGATAATTTCGAGTGAATTTTACGGTATGTCGGTACATATACCACATTAAAAAGGCTCGCTCGCCCCGAATAAAAAAAACCGCTTTACTCATAAATGTTTAACATGCACATATATTCATGTTACTTTTTAACTATAGTTAAGCAAAAGAGAGTTACAGAAGAATTACTTATCTCAGAAACGTGCCACGTGTTATTCACCATGCTCAGCTCTTTATCTGTTAGTGTTATCTCACCTCTCGGGATCATTTCTCCTCGCTCTTATTATTCTTATATTCTTTTACTTTATTTCTCTATATAAGTATGTATATTTTATTTTTCATTTAAAACTGTATCCCCGTGATATTATTACTTTTTTATCATCATCATCTTCTTTTTCTTCTTCTTCTTCTCCTTCTTATCCGTCTTATTCACATAATATCAAAATCCACGTAATACGCATCAAGTGGCTTCCGAGAAGAACATAGAACATCTTGCTCCCAAAATATACTTGTAATATTTTATACCTTTTTGAGGTATCCGTACGTTGAATAACACTCAAAACATAACCCGGACAAAGCTCTGCCCGAAAAAAGTTATTTAGATGCAAATATTGAAGGATTTGATATAATTTAAGAGCGTTAAGTCCCTGATAAGCGTTTAGGGAGTTAAAAAGTTGTCAGAAGTTAATGAGAGTTGATAAAACAGAAATATGTACCGAGAAAGATTTTTTTGTTGTTTACTATAGTAAAATAATTAATTGTTGAAATAAAATTTTTAGTTTGTTTAAGAAAAAATAATTGAAGATGTGTAAATTTATTAAGAAGTTTTTCAATTTAGTAAAAATCTGGATCATCAAGGAGAAAATATGGAATTTTTTTTTTTATAAACACTACATTAACTTTTATATTTTTTAGCTCCGTTGACATTTCTTCTCTGTATATAATTCCAACACTAAATCAAGAAATCTCAAAAAATGGCTGAAATTTTTAACGAAAGTTTTAATTATGAAATGAATGAAAGTATTTTGCATCACACCAGTAATTTATAAAAAACATTATTTCAATATCAACTCATCGATTAACCTCAATAGAGTTTTTAAAACTGTGAAAATTCTACTCTATTCAAACAAAAATCTATATTACTGAATATATAAGCATTAGGAATAAAAAGGGTCAACTATCGAAAATTAACCACGTCTATAAATTGTAAGGGTACAGCTAATTATTCAGTACTTAAAATTCAAATTAGTTGATTAAATTGACTTAATTTTTTAGTTACTGATCATTTTTTTAATAAAATGATAACTTTTTATTTATTTAAATTCTATTTAAAATTATAAATTGATAATGTTTATACAAATAAATAAATTTTAAAATTCGTTAAAAATTTCATAAAATGATTTTTATGATGAAAATAAAATTATTCATTTTTTCCATTTTTACTAAAATTTTTAGATAATAACAAGACTTATTAAAATCACGAGTATCTGAATTTTCCAATTTACTCCCATCTTTGATGAACAACTAAGCCCTTAAATACAAATTTTAATTTTCCAATTGGAAACTATTACCACTCAAACTAACAAGTTTTTTTCAGATTGAACATTGATATGAGAAAATACGTTATACTTTTATTTTCGTATATTAGTTTGGATATTTTGTAGCTTCCTCGACATCCACCCTCTGTACGATCCCGTTGGCCAAGCATCCTCTCTTTCCCTCACTTATACCTACCAGTTTATTCCTACAGTGCATACACTTTCAGCAATCCTCTTTTTGCGCCTCTACACATCAGAAATTCAACCGTGTATATGTATACATTGATTCTTACACACACCTATATGCTTATATATATTAGATACATACACACATTACATACTCCATACTATACATGAAATGTTCCATTCCGTTCTCTCACTCACATCATGTCACTATGCGCCGATCGCAGAGGTTTCACTAGTGCATTGCCACCACCTCTTTCATACAAAAATGTATATAAATATAATACATACAAACATAAATGTATAAGTATACACATCGCAACTCTTACATTATAATGGAGAGTATATAAGTATGTATTTAAGTTTCCGCAGTTCACGGCGAAACTACAGTTAATTCAATCGAATACCGATGCAATCAAAAGAAAACTTGCTAATAAATTTTTAAAAACTAAATAAATATTCATCTCTATAATTTTTTATTTATTATTTGTAATGTCTAATTTACAATAAATATTTTATTTGCTGCAAAAAATATTGATAGCTTGATTTTACGTAATAAAAAACGGGCACGCTCATTTGCTTCCGCGACTTAGATTGTCTTGGACGATTACGTCAAGGACAGAAAGCAAGTAAAAGAAGGGACTTGCAGAGCAATTGGGTAATGCTTAACGTCTACACGTCTACACGTCCCACGTCTAGTTGTAATTTTTATTATATTACATTATCGATATTATAATTATTTATAACGAATCATTTATTATTGAAAACATTATTAATGACAGAGTAATTTTTAAGTATTGTATGCAAAATAATAATAAATTTAACTTTTTTACAAAAGTCTGAGTCTATAATGGTTTGAATAAAATTTTTTAAATATGTCACGAAGGATGAGAGATACGGAATAATTGATGGAGACCTTTTTCAAACCAAATTTAATTTAAAAAAATTATCTTTTAATATTTTAGTATTTTTAATGCTTGACCGAGAATTAAAATTCAAAATTTTTAGAAAAATTATTTTTGGAGTAAAATAATTTCTCTCAACTAAGATTCAAATTACATCAAAAACATTAGATAAAAAGACAAATTAATTAGAACCATTTTTAAAGAGAATTAAATTTCGGACAAAAAAAATTTTTTTATGATTTTTTCATATCTTCGAAATTTTCTCAACAATTGGAATCCAAACATTACAATAGAAAATTTAAATTAACAAGTCCCGTATTAAAATTATTTTCGGGTGTATTGTACCCCGATGCTGCATCCGGCTTATGATATTGACCTAAAAAATAAAGCTTGTAAATGACAATCGAATGTAATGAAATTGTACGTGTGATTAATATGTGAGTATGAGCAGTAGAGTGTCGGGAAATTAGGAGCGGAATGAGGTAACTCGTTGATTTCGCTTTTAATACGAACGAAAGTAGGTTTGTAGGTCAGCCAGCGAAAAGTAGGGTCGACGTAGTCGGTTTACTTGTCATCGTTAGCAGCGTATGCCTACTCTTAGCTGGTGATATGTATATGTCTATGTATATGGGAACTACGACGATATAAGAGGGATAGAAAGGAGACGGCGCACTCTACTCGGACACCGCGACGATATGTCTTGCGATAGACCTAACACATGTCTGATTAAGACATTAAACATTATATTAGACACAATCTATAGTTTTATTTATTCGGAGCTATTTGCTCAAAGTTTTACTTAGACAAACATACACAGACTTTAACTAACTTCGTCCCGTTAATTATTACTTATGTTATTACCGTCAATTTAATTTATAGATATTTTAATCTTTTGATAACAATTTACCGATCATTATATTATTATTATTATTATTATTATTATTATTAATAGGGGTGGGGGGGGCAAAATGGGGTACCCCCAAAATTTCGTAAGAAAATTTTTTTTTTCCAAAAAGCTCTTTCAGCTTCCTAAAATATATTTTAACGTCATTTCCTACAGTTTAAAAGAAAAAAAAAATTTTTAATTAAAAAAACAAAAAAAAATTTTTTTTTTCTAACTTTTCTTACAGTAATTTTTATCGTCATTGTGCATCGTAATAAATTTTTTTTTCACATCTACGATTACTTTTTCTAAATTTTTAAGTTGTCGCTTTACAAATAAATGATTTAAAAAAAAAAAAAAATCGGGGAGTCATTGGTTCCATGCCAGTTTTCGAAAATCAAGTTCTAATCTGATCTTCACATTTTTAAGGTCCTAGGAACTAGTTCTTAATATTCCTACGAGGATATCTGTCGGCGTGTGTGTATGTGAGTGTAAACCTCTAATGTGTCGAAGAAAAATCTTAGAAAGAAAAATTTCTTGACTGGAGAACAAAATTCTTAGCTCAAGAAAATTTTCAGGTGCCTGAAGGAAGACTGAAGTTGTGTTGCCCGAAATAAAAATTTTTCTTTAAATTCTATTCTTGGTGGAAGTAATTTTTTCTTAATTCAAATAATCATAAATACTTGATGCAATAAATTTTTACATTTGATCAAGATTTTTAGATACTTTAGGGAAGCAGAGCCACCTACTTCAGCTGAGAAAAAAATTTTCTCACCTTGAGAAAATTTTTCTCTTGAATATTTGATACCCATTTTATATTATTTTAGCGTGCAATTATACATATTGAATGAAAAAAAAATGATTCAACATTATTTGATCTTCCCATTTGATATGTTAATCAATAAAAATATTAATGAAAATTCACTTCTATCTTTATATTTAATTTTTTGGAGCAAGAGGCTGAATTTTCTCAAAACAAGAAGATTTTCTTGACTTAAATAAATTTTCTTGGATCAAGATATATATTTCTTAAAACAAGAGAATTAATTTTGTTGGAATAAGTGAAATTTCTTGTGTCAAAAAGAAAATTTTTTTTCGCTCAAGGAAATAATTAGGAAGAAAAATATTTTCTTGGCTCAAGTGAACCTTTTTTTCTGTGTAAACTAACCATTCTAAAAGAATGTCTTTTTCAAATAACTTCGAAATTTATTCTTGAATAATTTTTGATGTCATAATCCACAGATTCGGGAGAATCTGGCGCCAAGTTCCGTTCAAATCTACTGTAAACGGAGCGCCAGACTACCGACTATGTTTACTGTAAGCAGAACGGTATTTTGAGGTTGCAAAATTTTATTTAATTCTACGGGACTTTTTTTTCCTAAATTGTATATTATAACAGTAATTCATACTTTATTTCACTGTTATTAATTAATTACATTCACTTATAACAATTAATCTACTTGAAATTATTAAATTTAATCAACACAAACTATAGCAACGCAAAAATTTCGATCCTGACTTTTTTTCGATGGGCAAAGTGATCTGCCACAGACTAAATAATTCGAGAATGCATAGTAATCCTTCATTAGATGGGAAACTACAGTTAAAAAAAGATATTTCACAGCTTGCATCTACATCCGCCAGGGTGCGCTGGAATTATTTTTACATAAACTGTAGTTTCAAGGGGATAGTTTGCTATAAAAAATGCAACCAACGCGAGATTTAAGTTGGTACCAATTCTAAATTTTTATTATAATAACAAAAAATACTAAAATCCGAACAAAAACAGTTTCACTGTAAAAAAATCGCGCCAAGTCCACGTTCATAAGACTATTAAGAAATAAAAATTTGTTTTTTTCTTTACAAAAATATATAAAATAAAAAAATAAAAAAATCCAAGTAACCGATATGATTGTTTATGATTTTCGGAAATTAATAAAAATTTTGTTATAAATTTAAAAATTAAGAAAAAAATTCTGGAACGTACTTGGTGTGCGTCATTGTGTATTTCAATTTTTTTAAAGTCCTAGTAAATAGATTTTACGAATTTCATTAAAAGTAAAATATTTTGCAACCGCGCACACTAAATACGTTCCAAATTTTTGTTTTAATTTTTAAATTTGTAACAAAATTTTTTTTAATTTCCGAAAATCATAAAAAATCATATCGGTTACTTGAATTTTTTTATTTTTTTATTTTATAGATTTTTGTAAAGAAAAAAACAAATTTTTTTTTCTTAATAGTCTTATGAACGTGGACTTGGCACGATTTTTTTACAGTGAAACTGTTTTTGTTCGGATTTAACTATCAATGCTCAGAAAACTGTGTCAGAGGCCGCCAATTTCTTCAAAATCATTTGGTGGGCTTGTGAGATATTTAATTTAAAAAGTAAGATCTTCAGGCCTACAAGATCATTCAACTTGAAAAAATTTTCCTGAATCCCTAAACCAAGAAAGAGAGTGCAAAAAAATTACCAATTTTTTTTTTCGTGCTATTGCTTGGAATTGCGTGAGAACTATGTCTAAAAAATTTTTCACCGGGAGATCCAAAAATTAGAATCCTCTCAAGGGAACTCTTTTTTTTATCTTGATATTATTTTTAATCAAGCGAAACCCGTCAAAAATTACTACAAAATTAAAAATTTTTTTTTGCTACCTCAATTTTTGTTAGGAGTATATTGCATCAACTATAACAATGTTTCTTTTTTGGGTGATTTGTTCATCTTTCGGGATTTTTTCGTAGACTTATCGATAAGAAAATGTTATTTTTTTAACGACATTTCATTTTCGGATAATGAAATTTTTTTTCACTTTTTCAGGGGGTACCCCATTTTGCCCGCAAAACAAAAAATACTATTTTTCTACGGCAACTTGAAATTTGATTATTTTCCTTCAATTACGACTGAAAACGAGAAAAATCAGCATATTTAAGTCCTTAAAATCATAACGGATTCTTAAGTACCCCATTCCCCCCCTCCCCTAATAATAATAATAATAATAATAATAATAATAATAATATATTGTTATTATTATTTATAGTTTTGTTATAATATATATGACTTGTCTTATATTTCGGTGAACGTAACGGAGGGTCGTTTAACGGGTTAGACTAACCAACCATTACCTTGGGAAACTGTAGTCTACAACAGTAAAACAAAATGTATACACGGCATTTATTAGCACTGCCTTTGGCTATAGCTGTGAAATAGAAATTCAATGAAAGGAGTAGAAATCTAATGAGCAATGTTATAAACTATTGTTAACTTTTCTTAAAATTTTATTGTAATAAAAATTTATCAATAATAACTAAACGTTTTGATTTTCTTTATCTAAGTACAAGATTTTATTGATAAATTGTGATGCGTTATTTTATTAGCTACGAAGATAAATTATTGTAAGGTAAAAGCCCCAATATATGATCATGTACCAGTATATGATCACTCCATGTATTTGTATACTTATATTTGTGAATATACATATACAAATATATGGAGTGATCATATACTGGTACATGATCATATATTGGGGCTTTTACCTTAATTCTCATAATTTTTTTTACTAAATACTTTGAGAAAAATTAATGGTTTCCGGTTATAAATTGTGAAGTTAAAATGGTGTAAGTTTATTTTGCACACAATGTTCCATTTCACGAGAGATAACAGTAGGGTAGAAAAAATTATATGAGAAGAATGTTCTAGTTTTGATAAAACCATGGGATCTTTATTGCAGATAATTTAATCAAGTATCGATGTTCAATAATCAACTAATTTATTCATTAAATATGATAAAAAAATGTCCAAATATAATTATTTAATATATAGGCGGGCAATAGCCTAGTCGGCTCGGTGCCCTCTTTTCAAAAGAGTCGGACCCGGGTTCGATCCCGGCACGCACCACTATTTTTCAGTGATTATAAATAAAAATATGTGCGTTACGTTGCCAGCTTCTGAAAGTGGCAGAGATAGCCGGGCGGCACACGTCTGACTTGGGTGATCACCCATTTAAGCAACAACTTGAATGGGTGACCACTCTAGTCGGCGTTGGTTAGCGCGAGGAATCTCTGCACACTAGGAGAGGAGCCTAATGCTCCAGTGGTCGATAAAGAAGAGTTTCTTATCAATCACTGTAGACTTAGCCCAGCTCCGACTGTACTATCATGGGTTTTCTCTGTGGTTTCCCCATGGTTCTGTTCCAACAAAAATTAAAGTAAAAATGAAGTGTCGGGTGGGACTTGCTGAGGTCCAATATGAGAAATAGAAAAAGCGTAGAGCTAGGAAAAAAAGAGGAATCAGCCTTGTAAAAACCGAGAGGTGTACAAGTAAAGCATAATAATAATTATTATTATTTAATAAAATTTCTATTCTTTAGACAAAATATTATAGTTGAAATTAAAAAAATTTAATAAAAGTTACATGAAATAAAGTGTTAGTAGTTCCCATGATTAAATAGAGTACTTAATTAATTCAATAATAAAAAAAAAAAGAGGGAGTGTTCCTAAAGTTGGCCTATTGTCCACGTAATAATATATTTATATTAATATCCATAATAATGGTATATTTACGGAGGATGTATTTGATAATCACAGACAAGTTAGCGGGTGACGGTCTGGCCACTTGTGGAAGGCGAGAGGGGCCAAGATATCGATCGGGTGGCTTCCGTTTTAACCGCAAAAACGGGCCGTATGTCGCCAGCGCGCCAAATCGTCTTTTAGTTACAGTTACTGTTGCTATTTAACTAAACATATATAACTAAACTAGAAGATATACAATCGCATTCATTAATTTGAGTCGGCTTCTATGTTTAGGGATATATTGCCAACCCTAAATTTGGAAGATTCTAAACTCTAAAATTTGAAAATGATAAATTTGTCCATTTGTAAAATAAGCTAAATGTAAAAAAATAATATTTCTTAAATATTAGAAACGTAAATAATATCTAAAATCAACAGTTAAAAAATCACCGAATTTAAAACAAATAATCATTTAAAATATTACAAATTAAAAAATAAATAATTAAAAAGTATGAACGTCTAAAATAACGTCATACGAAAAATGAGGTTATTGTAGATTATTTTCTTGAAAATTTTTAGGGCCAGTTTTTCAATCCGAGATAAAATTTTATCCGAGATAAAAGTACTGCCAATATAATGATAAAAATAAATAATTCAGCACAGTGATATTGCGTATACGAGTAGTTCTCCCTGAATTCAGTCACTTATTTTTAATTAAAATAAATAAACATTAGCCGCATGTCACAGAAATATTAATCTCCAACTGTGACAACTTGCTGATTGTAAATAAATAACATAAAAATTAGGAAAATGGATGACCTGAAGGCCATCCCTGCAACTTCGCGCTAATTCCATATCTAAGCGCTTGAAATTGCACTTGTAACGTTATCGAGATCTTCGAGCTCCAAATTACAATTTATGTGTTATTTTGAGCTCTCCGAGCTCAAAGCGGTCGCTGTTCTATCATATCCGAGCTCATATCTTGCGTTTGACATATCTATTATTAATCTATAATTGTGTTAATTAATTTAAAAACAATTTAAATGACACAACAAGAGGTTATTATTTTTATGATATATTTATTTTTTATTTAAATAAATGACTACCAAATTCATGGAGAATTAACTGAGAGCAATATCAAGTCGCTAAATTATTTATTTATTTATTTATTATTTTTGTTTTTTATTATATTGACAGTACTTTTATCTTGGATAAAATTTTATCCCGGATTGAAAAACTGGCCCTTAGAGTTGTAAATATTGCCACTTAAAAACTTGAACCGCTGAATTCAGCCGATACTAAAATTGAAATTCATTCAAATTGGACGATTCTAAACCTGGACATTCGTGAAATCAGCTGTTTATAAACTTGGAAATTCGTAAAATCAGCCGATTCATGAAGTAAGTTTATTTGAAGCGTCACCACTCTAATCCAGATGTAATATTAAATATATATTTACCTATAAAATCAGGTTTCACATATTTTTGACCATCAAAATCGAAAAATTCAGTTGTTGATGAAATAATTTTCAAAAAAATTGAATATATATATATATATATATATATATATATATATATATATATATATATATATATATATATATATATATATATATATATATATGTCGGAGATAATATCGAGCTGGGTTTTCCTAGAGATAGGGAAATTCCCAATATTTTAGTTTGTCTGTTAGTTTTAAGCAAAATTGTAAAGCATAGAATATTTAATAATTATTTATAACTTAAGCCGATTATAATTTTTATGGTTACGGTAATGGGCTTGAGTCCGGAGTGACAATGGTCACCAAACGTAGCCGAGGTCACAGGATAGAAGTAAAAAGTATACAGTTAAAGATATCGACAGACAATGAGGGCTGTCGAAATATTTTTTTGAGAGAAGAAGTACTTAGGGTACTGAGACGAGTAGTGCTCGTTGAGCATTGATCAAGTAAAGACATCGAATATATCCTGCTGACCCCGGATTCGTTCTCGGTCTCATTGCCCAGCGCTTTTACCTTGTATATTAATTATATTTGGATAATTAATCGTAGTATTGTTTATACAAGTTAGCGTATATTTTAATTATTCTAAATTAATAAATAATTGAATAAACGAATCCAATGGACTGTACTAACGCCCCTAATAATGCTTTTCCGACATATATATATATATATAATGGATTTATGAATTCATCATTTTAAATTTTAAAATTCTTTTATTGATATTTTTTTAATTTCCCGCTCAAAAATTTGAAAATTTTCGAAAATCGGGAAATTATTAGTTTTACCCCGTTTTTCGAAAATCGAGTTTTCAGAGGATTTAATGATAAATTTAATGATAAATTTATAAATCTATTACACATATTAAATTTTTTTTTTAATTATTTCATCAACAACTGAATTTTTCGATTTTGATAGTCACAAATGTGTGAAACCTGATTTTATAGGTAAATATATATTTAACATTACATCTATATTAGAATGGTAACGCTTCAAATAAACTTACTTCATAAATCGGCTGATTTTACGAATTTCCAAGTTTATAAACAGTTAATAAGTATCACGAATGTCCAGGTTTAGAATCGTTCAATTTGAATGAATTTCAATTTTAGTATCGGCTGAATTCAGTGGTTCAAGTTTTTAAGTGGCAATATTTACGACTAAAAATTTTCAAGAAAATAATCTACAATAACCTCATTTTTCGTATGACGTTATTTTAGACGTTCATACTTTTTAATTATTTATTTTTTAATTTGTAATATTTTAAATGATTATTTGTTTTAAATTCGGTGATTTTTAAACTGGTGATTTTAGATATTATTTACGTTTCTAACATTTAAGAAATATTATTTTTTACATTCAGCTTATTTTACAAATAGAAAAATTTATTATTTTCAAATTTTAGAATTTAGAATCCTCCAAATTTGGGGTTGGCAATAAATCCCTAAACATAGAAACCGACTCAAATTAATGAATGCGATTGTAATATGTAGATATATAGATTTATATATGTAATAAGAAAGTCGCAGTATTTTAATTAGCGATTAAATCTGGGGACAATTATATCCACGACAGGGAGTTAAGTGCCAAAAATAGCGGTGTAACGACACTTGGTTGGACTACTATTTTTAATAAATTTCTCAATAATTATTTCCCGACTTTATCAGTACACTGTAAGTTCAATGATGTTTCGAACAAAGAGATAAAACAAAAGGAATATGTGTATAACGATAATGAAAAAGTCGGTGGAAATATGAGAGAAGTGATTATGTGATGAGAAGGTGGGTGAGAGTGTGCTCGTGGTGGTGATGGCCGACTACTATACACATATGTATGTATAATAATGCATGTATGTATATATGTATGTATAGAAGGAATCGGTGTCGGTACTGTCGGTGTCGGTCTATCAGTAGTCACAGTCAGAGAGATTCGCCACCACCAAAGAGAAAGAGAGGACAGATGTACCCGAGGATTTACGAAGTCATACGAACAACTACGAACCCGGGATCGATGCAAGAGGATGGTGGGCCATGCCGACGACGACGATGTTCTTCCTCCGTTTAGAGAATTAACGCTAGACGGCCCCACCGACTACGCTGATTATATCGTTTTTCGCATCACAATACCGTCACTTTTATATTTCATTTCATATGCTTAATCATATATTCATATTATTGTAAAAAATTACTAATAAATTTAATTCCTATAAATTTACATTAATAAGGTATTTTTGTTCAGAAACGTTTACTGACCAATTAATCACTTAATTTTTTAATCACGAAGAATGTATACATTTTAATATAAATAATTATAATTGAACATTTCTAAGTGGTAAAATAAATTTACTTCTTTTTTAAGAATGATTTTTAATTAATGAAACGGATTTTTATGTAGAAAAAAAATATAGTTTTGGTTTCTAAATTAATTCTTTTAAACAGTTAATTTTTTTTAATCAATTTCGAAGTTAAAAAAACGATAAAACCATTAGGTAATTTTTAGATTTATTTTCAAACAATATATTATAATTCATTTCACTTGTAGTCTAATTAAACTTTTACCAACAAATTTTTTAAAATGACATTTTAAATTAGACAAAAAATTTCTGTTAGCTTCAGCATTATATTATTGTTTCATTATGTAAATCAATTTTTCTTATATCAAAAAACTAATGCATCAACAAGCAAGAAATACATTTATAAATTTATTTAAATATTAATAAAATAATTAATCAGTGTAAAAATATCTACATATCTAAAAAGTATACGTTTTTTTTTTTTTAATGTATGGCCTTCATAAAGTTCAAACTTTTTTATCGTAAATCGTAATTATTTTTTTTTACTCAGACGATTAATTATTCTAGCATTTAATTATAGAAGATATTTATTTAAATATATGATAGATATATATGTATGTGTGTTGATATATAGGATTTTTGCAGTACAATATGGCTGAGCTTTGTGTACGCATGTCGGTTCATTGATTGCGATGTTTGCGTGTACGGTTGCTAAATTGACTTTGTATATAAACACCCGTAGAAAGACCACACCGAGGTAAACATGAACAAAGGGAATGATATACATACACATAGGAAAGATTTACCTTTTTTATTAATGTATAAATTTTGATTGGATTGTTTATGTAGATAAACAGTTTTATAATATGTAATATATAAGATAATATGTGTGCTATGTATATATTTCGGCGTGTACAATAGTGATATATTATTTATTATTAATTATTTAATCGAATGATCTAAGTAAAGTGTATGTTGATAATAAGTTTCTTTTTGAGCAGCAGAAATTTATTATCAGTGATTAAAAATACGAACAAAAGATAATAGTATAATATAATAACATTAATAATAGTAATAATGACAATAACAATAATAATAATAATAATATTCATAATAATAATGAGAATAAGTACATGGAGGGGAATAAAGAGTCAAGCTTTAGGTCTTATCGGTCGAACGGAACAACACGGTGATTAAATGGCGCGAACTCGATGATTGTTGGAGGGGAATATCGAAGCTATAGTAATATAGCTAAATAGAGATAAATATGCCAGTTTTTGAGTTTATTTTTTATTCTTTTATAGAAGACACATTTTGTTATGATGTCAGGATTCTGGCCCTTGAATAGATATATTACGAAAGTGTCCTTGGAAATTGAATATTCGAGAACAAATACCATTTTTCTATGGCATTTTTATAAAATAATAATTGGTATTTGGTATGAAATGCTGATATAAAAATTTTTAATTTTGATAACCATTTTTGGATAAACGTTATTTTTAGATCTTAATTTTGACAAACTACTAGTGAATATTTAAACTTTGAGGATATGGATTAGATAAAAAAATAAAATGTAAATCAATGCTAAGCAATGGAACTCTATGACTATGCGAGTAATGGACATCGGACTATCTCCTTGACGATCTTGAGCGGAAAACTTGTTTAACCTATATTCATGAATTTGTTAAAAATTATTTTATTTTCTAAAAGGAAGTCACTGTCCAGAAAATATAATTGTAAAAAAAAAGGACAAGCATTTTTCTAAATCACACGATTATGTAAATTTAAATAAATAATTAACTTTTCGAGAAATGTCTGTAGAAATTTATTATTTAGCTTCTTCCAATTTAGAAAGTTAGGATAGGTTAATTTTTGCGTCAAAATTGTAAAACTATTATTTGATACGCAATCGAAAAATCATTAGAATGAAGAAATAATAGAAATATTAAGAGCATTATATGCACTGATAGAAAAATGGACTCTATTCATGAGAAAAAACTTTAAGCCGAGAAAATCATTTTTAAGAACTCTTGCAAAAAAATTTATGGTTATAAATTTTATTAATAGTTCAAATTTTGAAACAAATAGGACTTCATAATTAATTTCATTGGCATGAAATCAAATTAATTGTTTCATGGAAATGTAAAAAAAAAAAAACAGTGAGGTGAGTTTACTTCTATTAAAATTTGGTTTATTATTTTTTTTTTCTACATTTGAATAAGAAAATTAAAATATTTTAAGGTTGAATTTTCTTTGCACAGGAAATTTCATTATTCGAATCAAGTAGAAAATTCGTTGGAAGAAGAAATTTTCGTAGTTCAATTTTTTAATTTTTTCTTTTCTTCCACAGATCAGTAATAGGGTTGTAAGATGGCATTCTAATATAATAATTGTCGTACGATAAATTTTTATGTATAGTTTTTTATCTCAATTTACTTCAATAGAACTACTCTTAAATAGAAAAAATAGAGTATTTTATAGTAATCACAAAATACCCACCTGAGGAAAAAAAATTATATATGATTCGTCCATCATGTATGTATAATCTATCTATATAATAATAATGGAGGTTTTACTTGTATCACTTGGGCAGTGTTTTACAAGGGAGGGTGGGGTATTATTTTCTCACTTCCCTTTGTTACACAACACTTTTTTTTTTTCCCAGCTCTACTTTGTATTTACTTCCATCATTATTATCACTTCATTATACTCACTACTTCTTTTGACCCCCCCCCCCCAAATGATGTTTAAAAAATGATTTCTTAAATACATAGAAATCTTCTTAAATACTAAGAAATCCTTCTATCAGTGTAGAATTTTTATTCTCAATCATAACAATTATAGAAACGATGTAAGTAAACGATAAACTTGTTCCATTTTAAAACTTCGCGAGTAAAAGTGTTGAAAACCTTCTAAAACGTGGACTAAAATTTCGCGGTCGATTATCATAAAATCATTATCTAATCACTGTCTAATGTTAAGCAAATACTTGGCGATGATAAATCAATTGAGTATCACGTTCTAAATATCGATTTATATTTTTACTACACATTATACATTATATATTATATATTACATGTGATGTATAATATATAATATACAATATTAGTACGTTTGTACGCGGTGTTATTATGAATGAGTAATTGCCATATGACTTTAAACGTCTTCCGCAATTTTTTTTAACGTCGTATTTAGTATTTCGTATTTATACATTGACATTATACTTGTATTGTGTTGTACGTTGTTGTATAAAACACAAAAAGTTATTTCGTAAGACCAATCGAGAGCGTTCTGGATCCATACACACGCGACAGTCTTGAGGTTCTATGTCGCGGAGTTCCGGTATTTTGAAATTCATTTGTTCTCGACACTTTTACTTAAATTAAAAAAAAATAAAACACTTAGACAAAACATTTAGCATGAAAAAATAAAATTTACAATAAGACCAAGAACTAGACGAAAATAGTAAAAAATGAAACATGAATGTTTAATTTATTTATATAATTTTTTAAAGTTTTAAAGTAAAAATAAAAACATAATTAAGATTCTGTTATATTGAATGTTATTTAAAATGTTAATAAAAGCAGCGTTGAGTGTTTTACTGAGTGTAAAAGTATGTAGATATGACATGTAAGTGTGCAAGTGTGTACATAATATCATATATAATAATAAAAATATAAGTCGGTATCATCGTGTGCAGTACACAGAGAATGTAAGCAAAGCATTGGAGGTGGTAGCCTTGTCGGGCTCTACTTTCTATTACGTCAGTACAGGGTCTGGCTGCGAGGATGAGGCCTTCAGGAAGGCTCTGTAGCATATTTCAGCGTTCCGTACAAAACGTTTGTTAGATTACATACGAAAAACACCGGTGTAATTTCTGTCGAAATAATTTAAACAGAAAAACTTTTTTTATTATTCTTCACTTTTTGATTTTTGATTCATAATAATTTATAATTAATACTTGTCTTTAATCCATATAGACTAATTATAATTAAAATTCTTATTACTGATTACCAATTACTATTTTATACAAAAAATTTTTTATAGTAATTGTAGTAGTAAGCTAAGAAATATGTAAATAGGCTTACACTTTCTCCTTTAAAAATACTTTGGCATAATTTTTTTAGTTTTTTTAGGTTGATGATAAAAAAAATAGTTCTTATGAGTGTAAACATAAGCGGTAGATTATAATACGTTGAATTGAGTTTTAAAGATGAAGTAACTTTTTAAATCGACTGTGGCTTGCTATCAATATTTCTTTACATCAGTAATAATAACAATGAGAATAAAAATAATAATGATAATGATAATCATAGTATTATATAGAATTCTATATACTTTTGCAGAACCTACTTTCCTCTCGTTATTTTTGTTGTATACTTTCTCGCATCGCCTGATAGAGTAAAAGATATCAAATGTATGATTTTACAGGATTGATATATTTTTTTGCTGAGAAGATTAAAAATTAATTCTACAAGCCAATAAAAATTAAAAAAAAAAAAAAAAAAAAATTTTGTCGAAAATTAAGAAACAATAGTTTTTTAAATGAAAAATCTTGATGCAATTTTTTTTTAATCCAACGATTGTTGGTTAAATATTTTTGTAATCACTGTAAAAAAAATTTTTAATAGGTGTAAGGAAATAATTATCAAAATTATAAATTTTTTTTATGATAAGAATCAACAAATCATTTTGAATTGTAAATTTTTGCATCATATTTAATTATAAATCAAGTGTTTCCAATTATTTATTCTTTGTATCTATGATTTTAAAATTTTAATCTTTGATAATTCTACTTGTAAATTTAACTGGAAATAATTTCAACTTCTATAATCAATTTATCTATAAATTAAAACTTGTAATTGTTTTTTTTTTTTCATTTCAAGGACGTTATTAGGTCAATTTCCTAATTGTTAAATATTCGACAACTATATTATCGGTGTTCTTGATTTAGAAGAAATTTAAAAAAGTCTATACATCTAAAAACATCTAAATTTTACTTTTTATGGTAGGTGCCACGGAAATTTAAATCAATTATAAAACTAACAATACAAAAAATTTAATTTGTCATATAACAAATCGATAAGACAAATGTAATGATAATAAATATTAATACTTGGTGAGTATCCGTACATGGATTAACAAAGTCGATCATTTAATATATACTGAGCACTGAGAGATAAGACCCAGTAATCAATCCATACATTTTTTTATGAAGATAAGTAGGTATTATTAACCAGAATTAACACTCACTGTAAATTACATTTACAGATTCATATTTCTAATATTTTTTTAACTTTGCTTCAAATATTTTATTTTTATATTTCTATTTAAGTTAATTGTAATTACCACGTAATTTTGTATAAAATATTTTATCCTATAACAATAAAAAATTCATTACGACGCAATACAATGAACGTTAAAGTAATTTCTATGTAATTAATCAATATCTTGAGTTATTTTTGTTACTGATAACATTTTAGGTGCTAACGAATTTCATTACTACAAAAATGTTTAAAGTCAACCGACCAATCAAGTTTAATAATAATCATTTCAATAATTTTCATTTTTGTTAATTATCATTTATTATAATTATTATTATACCATACTCATCAATTAAATTTTAGATTTCAATA
>NC_058161.1:9855546-9880254 GCF_020080835.1 Cotesia glomerata
GAAAGATTCATATCTTTTGAATAATTCAAACAATCCGAATAATTCTAACATTCGATAAGCTTAAGCCTTTCGAATTATTTGATATTTGCTCAAATATAGAATCGAATTGTGATATTCGATTCGATCTGATTTAAGCTAGATTCCCACACCTCTAAGCAATATTTATTGATATTAAGAAAGTTCTACATGCCCGGAAGAGAGACATTCGTAAAACTGTTAGAAATAAACGATTGAAAAGATCTTGCCTACAGGTTTTTTTCCAGATCTTTCTTTATCCCAATTAATTTTCTGACGGCTATAAGGCCAAGAAAGATACTTCTCTGTTACGTTGAAGTGAAAAAAATATTAAAATTCAGGATAGCTTTTTCCCAGAAAAGTTTTATTTGAAATTCTATAACTTTCATGTTTGTTTTATAATATTCCATGTAGGAAAGTATGGTGGGCCCAGGCTTGGCCGAACTATGCAGAACTCTGGGTCGGGCTTGTAAGCCAGACTTGGCCCAGTGTTGGTTTACGTCTGGTATGATACCACTGGCCCAAGCCTGGTTACCACGACTGGCCTATGCCTGGTTACCAGGATTGGGCCACAGTTAATTTTCAAGTCTGGCCCATGTCATTTGATAAAAAATGATAAAAAGAATTAAGTGTCAATTTTTTAGTTTAATTTTGATGTAGAGCTAACGCAAGTTTAGAATCGCTTGACTCTTAATTTAGACTTAACTTTCGTTAATTATAGAAATAAAGTGAAAATCGCATTCGTTCTAACCGAGACTCAAACCCGAGCCGCGTGCTTGCCAGACCGATAACTAACCCCTACATCGTACGACCGATAAGTTGATGCACATCTCATCATTTTTATAATCGAAATCTATATAGTGACGAAGTGTGGCAATTTATTATTTATATAATTTATGTTATTTAATATTGTGTTTTGATGAAAGTTAACAATTTTCAAAAAATGTTTATTAGTTAAAAAAATGCAAGAGTCAAGTTCTTATATTACTTTAGACTTTGTGCATCGTTTTGTATATTTTTTATATCTTATTATAAATTTTAATGTTCGAAATTATCAATATTCAAAATTCAACAGTAAATTATTATATTTTATTTTTTTAAAGACTATATCAGTTTTGACAATATGCATTGTTTTGGTTAAATAATAAATTTTCAATTTTAGCATTTGCTCATAAATATTCATTAAACAATAAATATTTACTGTTCAAAATTCTATTACTCAATGATTAATCAAGTTTGAATTTTCCATTGAATGGCCAAGGTTTGGTTATCCAATTCTGGCTCAAGTCTGGGTTGCCATTCAACGGCCATGGCTAGACTTCCCAGTCTTGGCCCAGGCATGGGCCAATATCGTTGCGCCAAGCTTGGTTGCCCAGTACTGGCAACCTTGCTCCAGGCTTTGACAACACTCCTTCAGTCTTTTCAAGATTTTTAGCACATTTCACCATGTATTCCGTCGCATTCATAATTTCTGATGTTTTTGGAATACTCCACTTAGAAGGAAGAATTGTCAAAAGTTGGATTTTTTCAATTCGAGTTGTTTCTTCATCACTAAATTTATCTCTTAATTTTTCGATGATTTTTACGGCATAATTACTATTTACGTGGTACAAAAGTTCATGAATCATATTACCAAAAAACTTTTTTTCAAAGTGAGAGCGACTTCGTCTGCTTTTTGAGTTAAAAATACTCTGTCATCAAATTTTTGTCGCAACATATCAATAAAGGGTTTTTCCAATTTATATTATTGGCACTGTAGGAAAATATTAATTGTCCATATTTACATTGAAATTTTGGTGAAAAATTAAAAAATCTTCAAAAAACTCGAATTTTTGATTAAAAAAATTAGAAAAACGGTAGACCCTGAAGGCCATCCGTGCAACTTCCTGCTAATTCCATACCTCGGTGCATAAAACTGCACTAATGACGTTTTTGAGCTTTTCGAGCTCAAAAAATACAATTTATGTGTTATTTTGAGCTCTTCGAGCTTAAAGTCTGATAGAAGTATCATAGAACAATATTTTTAAAATTTTCCAAACCGCACTAACTTTTAAATGAATCAACCGATTTTCACGCGGTTGGCAGTATTTGACGCAATTTTTTTAGTTCCATCACGAATCTTCAAGTTTGAATTGATAAAACTAGGAAATTTGGAGTAATTCCAAAAACACTTTTCGGTTTTCTTTCGTTCATGATATTTCTTGAACGAATTGACCAATTTTGACCGGCTTGACGGCGATCGACGTAATTTTTTCATGCTAATAGCTGATTAGTTTTTAAAATCGATCAGTGCAGCCGTTTAAAAGTTATTCCAAAAAATGTCGGAGTTATGTTAAAAAAACACTTGTTTCCAAATATTTTATCAAGGATATCTCTTGAACCAATCAACCGATTTCCACGTTTTTGGCGGCGATCGACGCAGTTTTTTAAGGTCTGAAATTATTCTGTATCATCAAAAACGATCCGAGAAGAAATGACGAAGTTATGTCAAAAAAATACTTTTTTCGGTTTTCTTTCGTTCACGATATCTCTCGAACAAATCAAGCGATTTTGACCGGATTAGCGACGATCGGCGTGGTTTTTCAAGCTTAAGGGCTGATTAGTTTTTGAAGTTGATCGATAAAGCCGTTTAAAAGATATTTAAAAAAAACCACTTTCAAAAATGATTTTTTTCTTATTTTTTTTTTAGATTTTTCAAAATTTCTCAAAATATATCGGTCCGAATCGGTTCAAATTCTCAGGAAATC
This sequence comes from Cotesia glomerata, assembly GCF_020080835.1. Lineage (NCBI taxonomy): Eukaryota > Metazoa > Arthropoda > Insecta > Hymenoptera > Braconidae > Cotesia > Cotesia glomerata. The sequence continues at coordinate 9,858,309 of NC_058161.1, forward strand.
TAAGTTTGAGGGAACTCTTTAGAACGCCGTTTAGTACGTTTCGATCGGTTCAGTCGTTCAAAAGTCATAAGCGAGTCACATAGTCACACACACACGCACACACACACACACAGACACACACACACACACGCAACAAGAAGAGGCCGCTGTCCACGCCCAGCCCTTCCTCAGATATTGACAAGCCAGCACAGAAAAAGACAGCCCGGGATGATACCTGGACCAAAGTGACTCGGCAAAACAAGAAAAAGAAAGAACAGGAGCCAGTGACTCAAACTGCTACAGCCCAAGACCAGCCAAACAGCGGTGGCTCCAAGAAACCAAGGAGGAAGAAGACAAGAACTAAAGCTGTCCTAGTCCAACCAGCTGAAGGGCGAACATACGCCGATCTCCTGAAGGAAATCAAGGCCAAGGTAAGCCCTGTCAAGACGGGCGTAGACATAAGGTGTATTAAAAAGACGAAACACGGAGGCGTTCTCCTTGAAATGGCTCGAAAGACCGAAGACAGCAAGGCATTCACCGATGCAGTAAGGGCAGCCACTGCAAACATCGGCACAGTCAAGACGCTAACACTAACAACAACGATCGAGATCCTCGACTTAGATGAAATCTCTACCGAGAGCGAAGTCCGTGAAGCACTCAAACGTGAATTCACTGACAACCTGGAGGTCAAACGGGTAAATTTGACAAAACCCACACCACGAGGTAATCGGGCAGCCTTCTGCGAACTAGACGAGCCCAGTGCGATTAAGGCCCTTGACAAGGCCCGTATACGGATCGGTTTGGTGAACTGTCGTATACGCCCAGTAGTAAAAGTAACACGTTGTTTTAAATGTCTTGGTTATGGACACCAAACACGTCAGTGTGCGGGACCAGACAGAAGCAGGTGCTGCTACAAATGTGGCGGAGAGAACCACAAGGCCGTAAACTGCACGGAGAAGTTAAAATGCTTCCTTTGTGCTTCGGACAAAGATGCCCAGGATAGTCTATGCCATATTTCTGGCACTGGAGCGTGTAAGGCATTCCGCAAAGCACTTGCAGAAGCCATGAAAGGTCAGAAATGACACGCATACTACAAGGCAACCTGAATAGGTGCGCCTTGGCGCAAAACCTGCTGCGCCAGCGTGTTTTCGAAGATAAAATTGACGTCTGCTTTATCTGCGAGCAATATCTAAACATCGAAGGTAAAACATGGTTCGCAAACGGAACGGGCACGGCAGCAATTTGGATTGTGAACACAAAGAACGTTACCGTCAACAACAGCGGAGGTGGAGCAGGTTTTGTCTGGATTCAAACCCCCACAACCTACTTCATGAGCGTCTATCTCTCACCTAACGAAGGGATTACCCGGGAAAAAATGATCAGATCTGATCAGACATGAACAGGCATGAGTCTTCAGGTCTGATCAGGTATGAAAAATGACCGGGTCTGATCAGACCTGGCCAGGCATGTTCAGGTCTGATCAGATCTGTTCATGTCTGACTCGATCAGGTCCATAAAAAAAAAAAAAATCGGTGCCGACGGGGATTCGAACCGTACACCTCGCGCTCTTCAGACTGACACTTTACCTCTTGACCAAATGATTCATCTTAACTTGAGAGTATCTTTCGAGCTACTTCAAGTAATTCAAATTTTATACATGATTTATCCTTATAGTTAACGGAGTTCTATACCTAATTTATTAATTATTAATAATTAATTATATATTACAGTGATTTATTCGGAACGGCTATGTATTTTTTTTCGCTCCATTAACATATGGTTCTACACTGAGAGAGAATTTTATTCAATAGTAATAAAACAGTTTATTTGGACTTGAAAAAAAATTTAGTTAATATTAATAAAATTATATTTCATATAAATAAAATTATATTAGTATTTAATAAAATTTCATAAGTATTTAATAAAATTTTCTTAAATACTAATATGTGTTTATTAAAATAACCACGAACGACGCTTTCGTTTGCTGTCATTAATACGAATATTAAGTCATTAAAAGAAATAATCTCAAAAAAAAAAATTAATATTCATCAATTAATTATAATATATTCAAATATATTTTCACAGTAAAGTCTTTTAATAAATAGTATTAAGATTTTTTAACAAGACATCCTAACCTAACCTATTTGTTTACTTCATGACGAATCACATGTAGAGATTTTAAATAATAAAAATAAATAAATATTCGATTGAATTTATGAAATCATAGTCTTTATTTTTAACAAATGCGTCCCTACATTGTCTGGTTTTCTGCTTCTGTTTTCATTTTATTAAATAATGTCTAACTCTTATCGATTCATTTGTGAAATTTTTAAATTTAAGTGCATAAAAATTAACATCCACTCGGATAACAACAGTTGTAGACTTTGTATTTCAAAATATAGTTCCGACAAAATTCAATTTTACTTAATTATTTATTCAATTAATTACTGATCAATACTTGTTAGTTAGTTGATTAATGAATTTTCTTTATATTACATGTAGATAAATATTCATTACATACTAAGAAACATTTATTAGTATTTAATAAAATTTTTATTAGTATTTAAGGAAATTTAATTAATATTTAATAAATTTTTATTTGGGATTAGCCAAATAAACGTTTTATTAAATAGTAATAAAATTTCATTACTATTAAATAAAATTGTCTCTCAGTGTTGGCTAGATATCAGACATGGACAGGTCTGATCAGGTCTGAAGCGTATTTAAGGCTTCAGACATGAACAGACATGAGCAGGCATGAACAGGTCTGATCAGATCTGAACGTATTTAACGCTTCAGACATGAACAGACATGAGCAGGCATGAACAGGTCTGATCAGGTCTGAGCGTATTTAATGCTTCAGACATGAACAGGCATGAGCAGGCATGAACAGGTCTGAACGGATTTAACGCTTCAGACATGAACAGACATGAGCAGGCATGAACAGGTCTGATCAGGTCTGAACGTATTTAACGCTTCAGACATGAACAGACATGAGCAGGCATGAGCAGGCATGAACAGGTCTGATCAGGTCTGAACGAATTTAACGCTTCAGACATGAACAGACATGAGCAGGCATGAACAGGTCTGATCAGGTCTGAGCGTATTTAATGCTTCAGACATGAACAGGCATGAATAGGTCTGATCAGGTATAATTTCAGGCCTGATCATACATGAACAGGCCTGCTCAGGTCTAATTTCAGGCCTGATCAGATATGAACAGGTCTGCTCAGGTCTAATTTCAGGCCTGATCAGATATGAACAGGTCTGATCAGTCCTGATCATTTTTTCCCGGGTACTCCGTGCTGTTTACAGGGTGAGAAGTGACACCGGTAGACACATGGAGGGGATAACTTACCAAGTGATAATAATTGATGTTATCGAGCGGGATAGAAAATGATAAAATTATGAAAATGACTATTAAAAAGCAAGGGTTGGTGATAAAAAAGTGCAAATTTAGAGTTGTATGTATTTTTTGATGCCACATAATAAAAAAATAAAAAAAAAAAAAATTTTATCAAAAAAATAAAAAAAAAATTTTTAGGGTGAACACCCCTTATCACTTAGAGGTTAGAAAAATAGATAGTAGCGATTCTCAGGCTTACTGAATATGCATAAAAAATTTCTTGAGAATCGGTCAAGCCGTTTCGGAGGAGTATGGGAACGAACATTGTGACACGAGAATTTTACATATTAGATATAAAATTATATTAAAAAAATTTAATATTTAGTATATGAAAAATGGCCCTATATAATTATATATGATTATATAGAATTATGTACAATTATATAGAATTATATATAATTATTTCCATAGAAAAAAATCTGAAAATCGATTGGCTGCGTAGGACAACCCTAGAATTTCCTGCTAAGTTTGAATTTTAAGCGCCTTAAAATGTGTTTTTTCTTAATATTTGAGCATTTCAAGCTCTAAGTACAGATTTTCAGATTTTGAGCTCAAAGAGCTTATTTATTAAACAACTATAACTTTTGAATTCGTCATTCGATTTTCATTTAAAAAAAACATTCGTCGCAGTTTTTAAAGCACAAAAAATGTATATATGGTTTTATTATGATTTTTTTCGCACGCTTTAAAGTTATTTTTAAAAAACATAAAAATTCAAATTTTTTTTTTTTTAATTTCTTTGGAATGGTTCGATGAATTAACTCTCAAATCTAATCAGGTCTAAGTTTTGATAAACCCTTTCAAATGATGTGTCGTAGAATTCAATCGGTTGATTCGTTCTTGAGAAACCGTACGATAAAAATTTATTTACACACACACACACACACACGAGCGCGCGCGACCGAAAATCTCGGCGGGAATAGTCAGAATGGCTTCCTGGGACCTCAAAACGTGGAGATTCGATGAAAACTCGAAAATCAGACCGAAATCAATAACTTCCCTTTTTTCGAAAATTTTCAATTTTCTCAGCAGGAAGTTAAAAAAATTTGGCGTGTGGTGCACATTTTGAATCATTTAGATTAATGCTTTTTTTTTTCCAAAGTGTTAAGGTTTGAGACTACATTTCTTAATTTAATTATTATATAAATAAATACTCTATCAGGTACATATTTTTTCTTTTCATGCTTATCATTTAATTTTGACACTAGTTTGAATGCTTAAGCACGCACACTTGCGTCACGTGACTTTATATTGATAACTGCGTTCGTTTCTAAAACTCTTTTCACATGTATTGCACTACAAACATTTTTTAGCATTAAAAAAAATTTCACTAAATTCTGCTTGTTCCAACAATTGCAGAAGACCGTTAGAAAATGATTAAACTAGTATTAATATACTGATATTACCCGTGATGAAGAATTCAGTTTTTTTCACTGTTATGAAATGAGTTAAAAGCTTCCATGATCTAATTTGACCTATTACTTTGATCGTCAGGCCTCTTTGTATTACATTGTTGTTTGTTAGTCTAACTCATTATTTAAATTAGATGATTTAAACGCTAGATTTATTGCAATTTAGTAGGATTTTAAGTGAGGTCTAATGTCAAGCATAAATAGTATTTGATATCAGTAGATTATTTTTAGATTAATACCGTTCAAAAGCTAAAATTTCCTAGAAAATTTTTTTCTAGAAAAATTTCAGTGTTACAATCTGTTAAATCGACAAAGAGACGTTGATAGTTCTGAAAAGTTGACCGCTTAGTATTTTCGAACTATCAAAAAAACGCATTCTTATAAATTTTTTTGCTAATTAATTTTGAATGAAAACTTGGGAAAAAATCAGTATGAATGATCGTGTTTGAACAAGCATGAATCAGACATGACCATGCAGGGATCGTGTATGACTATGCACGATTGTGCTAGATAATACTAAATCGTGTCATTTTAAGCATGCGATATTTCGCATGATCAGGCATGACTATGCATCATCATACACAATCATACTCGACTGTGCATGGCTGTGTACTGTGAGAACTAAAAGGTCGTGCATGAGTCTGCATGAAAGAGTATGGCCTTGGTGCCATGATAAAATTACCACGGACAAAATAATCGCGACAAAATAACCGGGACAAAATAACTATGCGACTAGATAATCACAGATAAAATAACCGTGTGTAAGCAGCGCTATTCTTATTGCCGAGGCTGACGGCTGTCAAATTCCTTCTATTTTGAATCTTTTTAAAAATTTTTAAAATCTTTATTACTTTTGCAATTTTTGCAAGCGGAACTTCACTCTTTTCAAAAATCATCTAGATGCCATTCCGAATTGAATGACACTGAATCATTATTTTCGGAGACTACTGGAAAAAGTTGACCAAAAAGGCACTTGTTGACTAGATTATTGGTCGCTTAAAAAGTTTCATGTTTTTCAATTATTAAATTAAAATTTTCAAGCAATAAAAATTTTTATTTTTAATTAAGAATTTTTGATGAAAATATTTTTATTTGGCCACGACTAGCTCGACTTTTCGAAATAAAAATAATTGTTTACACGATAGAATACTCTATTATCCATGGTTTACACTTTCGAAAAAATTTTTTTTCGAGGAATTTAAATTTTAGCGCTCAAATTATATGCGCAGGACGCACAGTGCAAAAAAATTAAGTTATAACAAAAAAAAATTTTTAAATTTTCCCCGCATAAACTATATGCGCAGAACCTTTGCGCATGTGCGTTCTGCGCATGCGCCAAAAATTTTTTTTTCTAAAGAAAGCGGCCATTGTTGTCACCCCGTTTTTCGAAAATCGAGTTTTCATCAGATCTCGACGTTTTGAGGTCCTAGGACGCTTCCCTGACTACTCCCACGAGGTTGTCACTGTGTCTGTATGTATGCATGTATGTTAGGGTGCTTCATTTGAGACGACTATTTTTTTTTCTCACTCCATTGACGAAATATTGTTCTGAACATAGAAAAAAAAAATTCTCACCAAGGGATAGTTCTTAATTTCAATTTTAAGTACTCGCTGGATCAATTTAAAGTTTTCCCATATAATTAACCCGTTAAAATAATTTTTTTTGCTTAAATTATCTATAGCATAGCGACATTTCATGATATTCATTTGACCATGGGCAGAAGTTGTAGAGGAATCCTTTCTCTTTAAAAGCTCTGACAGCTTATTTCCAATTTATGAGTTACCTCGCCAGCAAAAAATTGTACATTCGATTTTTGCTAGGTGTGGGTTCTGGGTTCGTATATATGTTATACAAATATAAATAATGCTGTGATGCGGGAAAGAATAGGAGTTACGGTAATTATTACGTGAAGCGTTCCACATTCACGTAACAGGATATTGGTAGGAAAGGATTGAGAAAGGAATGTGGAGAGGATCATCTTAATGTGAGTTTATAGAATATGCGAGGAAAAATTATTAGATAGCTTGGACTGGGATTCGAACCCAGAACCTTCCGAAGACATGTCGGCTACTCTACCATTTGAGCTATCCGGTCTATACTAAATTTCCATTCGCTTATTCTATATACATTAAGCCACACCGTCCATCTTACGGCAAGCATTTTTACAAATATAAATAATGCTGTGAAGCGGGAAAGAATAGGAGTTACGGTAATTATTACGTGAAGCGTTCCACATTCACGTAACAGGATATTGGTAGGAAAGGATTGAGAAAGGAATGTGGAGAGGATAATCTTAATATGAGTTTATAGAATATGCAAGAAAAAATTATTAGATAGCTCGGCCTGGGATTCGAACCTAGAACCTTCCGAAGACATGTCGGCTACCCTACCATTTGAGCTATCCGGTCTATACTAAATTTCCTTTCGCTTATTCTATATACATTAAGCCAGACCGTCCATCTTACGGTTAGCATTTTTACAAATATAAATAGGTAGGTGCAATCCAAAGTACATACCACTTTTTTTTTGTGTGCCGGAGTTATGTATGATCATATATTTTGGATATATTCTATGTAACAACTATATTTATTAGAATATTTGTCAGACAATTAAAAATTTTAAAAATTTAGGCATTATAACGATATCACAATATTTGATTATAAAAATATACAATGTTATAATTTTTTTCATCAACTGTTGTTTTATTAAAAAGTATAAAAAATACGATAAAATAGTGTCATTTATTGTTTTCTTGTAATTAATGAAATTTATCTCAGAGGCAATTTATTGAAAGGGTTCAACTATCAATCTATCTTATAGAAAATTGAATTCTTTACAAAAAAGGTCCTTTGCAATTTAGGTGTCAGATCAATAGTTTAGGAGAAAAAATAAAAAAACCACGACTTTTGAGCAAAAATCGAATGTACAATTTTTTACTGGCGAGGTAACTCATAAATTGGAAATAAGCTGTCAGAGCTTTTAAAGAGGAAGGATTCCTCTACAACTTCTGGCCATGTTCAAATAAATATCATGAAATGTCGCTATGCGATAGATAATTTAAGCAAAAAAAATTATTTTAACGGGTTAATTATATGGGAAAACTTTAAATTGATCCAGCGAGTACTTAAAATTGAAATTAAGAACTATCCCTTGGTGAGAATTTTTTTTCCTATATTCAGAACAATATTTCGTCAATGGAGTGAGAAAAAAAAATAGTCGTCTCAAATGAAGCACCCTATTATATATACGTCTATATTTATATATATATATGTATAACTCCCGTGGAGAACCTTTTAAAATTGGAATTTTGAGTTCCTCTTTTGACAGGGGCTGCGTTTGGGCATTTCCTAAGATATTTTGGGGGGAGACGATGTATTTGATTTTCATAGAATTTTTTTTTTTAACAGAAGCTTAGTTTGGGCGTTTCCGGTGAAAATTCAAAATTTGGCTATATATATATTTGACTATATTTGACTATATACATATATTTTTTAGATGGATGTCCGCCAAGAAGCGTATGTTACGATAGAGGAGCTTTTGGAGGAGTCAGCAGAGTCACAGGAGCTCGACAAAGTACTGGACAGACTGCAGTTAGTGGCGGAAGAATTGCTACCAAATGGATAAAAAAACTGGAAGGTTGTGAATTTGTAAAAAGAAGAGGTTTTTTGGGAGCGAGATTGATCCACAGGTTCTCAAGTCCAGTTTGCGTTACTTACAGTAGCAATAACAAAAGCATTCAATTCATCAGCTATACAAGATTTGCCTAAAAAGATCTACCGTGATTATAAAGTTGAGATGCTGAATATGGCCTTTCGTCGTGCCTTGATCATGAGCCCACTAGCAGTGGTTAATAAAATTAAAGGGTCGGCGGCCCAGACAGAACTATTTTTCCACGCTTTAAAGCTTTTAAAAGAACATTTTATTTCCCGTAAACAGACAGCAGAGTTGCTGAGAGGTGAAGAAGAGGAGTCACAGGAAGAAGGAGATAGAGTTCGAGAAGGCAAGAGAAAGGCGTCATCGTCAGAAGGACGAGCATCAAAAAGATCGAAATACTCAATTTTAGAGTAATGAATGGTGAATATGTTCTAGGTCCTGTTGGATAAAATTGAGGGCAAGAGAATGCCGGAGGATTCCAGTGAATCAGAATCAGAAGGGTCAGAGGATCAGGAAGAACTGGATGAGGTCACGGTAAATGATACTTCGTCATGGAGGGCACCGGATCTTTTACCTACTGTTGAGAAACAACCTCAGAACCTAGATAAATTAGCATTGGTTTCGGTGGTCAAAGAAAGTGCGCCGTCAATACCTCCACCGACTCCGGAAATTAAAGCCCAAGAAATAGCGTGCCAGAAGTTGGGTACGGAGAATTGGAACAAAATCCGTTACAAGAAGGTTCAAAAGAAACTCCAAGCTTCTTCGGTATCCGATGCTCTGGAACAGCCAGTTAGAAGGTTTAGCTCCAAAATCTTTTTCTAATTCGATGCTGGAAAGGGCGTAAGAGATGGCTGGAATGATTACACACAGCTTGTTAAAGCAGAGGCAGAAGTTGACAGAGGGTATGCAAAAGATCGCACAAAAGTACTTACTCTATAAAAGACTTACTCTATTACACTTGTGCCAGACGTGTTGAGTTGGTGGAGGTTAGACGAAAAGCGTTTAAGCCAAAAGATGAGCGCATAGCGGCAAGGTTAGCCAAAATCCCACCTTTGTCTCATTTAGTCTCATTTATTCGATGAGGAGACTCTCTCAAAATTTTTTGACCAGCCAGGTGGATTTCAGAAGGTTTCCTCCTTTGGTCAGAGAAACTCCAAGGAAGGAGAGTATCATTCATCGAAGCCTAAATCTAGTCGCCCACCAGCAAGTTCAAGATACTCTCGTGACCAAAAGGGTCGTTAAAACCAAAAGGGTCGTGACCAAAAGGGTAATTAAAACAGTCATCGACTCCGTCGTCTTCCTTTCGAAAATCCAGTTCCAATTTCAAAGACACAAGAAAGTCAACAAAGAGAAGTGGCTCCAACAAGAAAGATCGTTACAGGAGATTATGACTGTCCGTTCCAGGGAGGCCAGTTGAAGGAGTTTGTCAGTCGTTGGCGTCAGTTGGGAGCTCCGAAGTATGTCTTGGATATGTTGGAAGACTACATCATTCCATTTGTAAAGAAACCAATAACATTACCGTTCTTAAAAGAAAATTTAAGGTGGTTTTCAACGAAAACTGTTCTGGGTGAAGCGCTTAATAAAGATTTCAGCAGAAACACGCAAGGCAAAGCTGGGTTCAAATCAACTGTTTATTATGACTAGAGCAACAGTTAAAGCAGCATCGAAAGCGATCATTGCTGGGTAGATTAGAACTGTCTTTAAAGATTTAAAAATCAACGCTAGTCCTAGATCAATAAGGTCGGCGTTGGCTTCATATCGGTTTGAGCAGGGAATGGAGTTAGATCAAATCCTTCAACGGGGGAATTGGCAAAGACAAGTGAATTTCTTCAAATTTTACTGTAAGGAAGTTCAGAGACCTAAATCAGGACAAAGTAAGGAATTAGAACTAAGTACATTTAGTGCAGTATGACTGTTAAAAGGCTGGTCAAAGTATATTTTATTTCTATATTATTATTTAAAGTACAAATTTAAATGTTAAAAAGAAATTCAGTACAAATTTAGTATTTGTTAGACTAATTTTATTAGTGTGTAAGTCTATTGTTAATTCATCAAATAAAACTTTAATTACTTGTTTAAATGGTTTAAAAAAAAATAAATAAATGAATAAAATAAAATAAAGTAAAAATGTAAGTAATAAAATTTCTTGTTTCCAAATAGTTAGGAAAGGTTAAGTGATATTTTTCGGGTCACAATACGCTAATGGTAACGGCAGAAGCTAAACATCTCTCCGATAGGTCAAGCCAAAGGCACAGAGATGAAATATACAAACCATTTTCTACACTGAAGGATAGAAAACGAATATTTCAGATCTTGCCAAAGGCTTGACCTGAGCAAGTCCTTGCCAGCTAATTCGCAGTAGGTACTAAGGACTCACAAGCCTTGGTGGCGCGGGCTACCCGGCACCAGCTGATGAGGGAGAAAAGGGGTTAAAACTCCCTCTTTCCAGGCCTTAAAGGGGCCAATATTAAGCAACTTTGGATAAGTATGTGCGAAAGATAAGGTAAGTAATCTCCGACAGGTCAAGCCTTTGGCAAGATCTGAAATAATCATTTTCTTCCCTTCGGGGTAGAAAACGGTTTATATTTTGTTTTTGAGCTCTTCGAGCTCCAAAATATATTTGTGTTATTCTGAGCACTTGGAGCGTGAACTGGTCAGACTAACAATTTCATAGAAATTCTGGAAAAAACATTTTTTTCGACAACGATATCTCACGAACGAATCAACCGATTTTGACCGGACCGGTAGCGATCGATGTGGTTTTTCAAGCTCTAAAAATTATCTTGCAAAATAAAAAAAAAACTAGGAAGAAATGTCGGAGTTATGTAAGAAAAACACTTTCCCAAATTTTTCGTTCACGATATCTCACGAACGAATTAACCGATTTTGATCGCGTTGACGGCGATCGATGCAGTTTTTCAAGCTTAAGAACTAATTATTTTTTTAAATCGATTGATTCAGCAGATTAAAAGTTAGTTGAAAAAAAAACCATTTTTGAAAATTTTATTTTTGATATTACTTAAAATCTACCGGCCTGAATTACCTCAAATAGTACAAAATATCTAAGGGCAAAGAAACTCTTTCGATTGCTGCCAATCTCGTTTCAATCGGTCAAGCCGTTCAAAAGTTATGAGAGGTTTATACACACACACACACACACACACACACACACACACACACGTATATATATCATCGCGGAATCGTTCGGGGAAGCTTCTCAGGACCTCAAAACGTCAACATCCGTTGGAAACTCGATTTTCGAAAAACGGTGTAAAACCAATAACTTCCCAACATTTGAAAATTTTCAATTTTCTTAGCGGAAATTTAAAAATGCCCGCAAAAAAATCAGCACCAATGACCTTGTTTGACCAAGCATGAGTCAGGCATGATCATATATGAATATGCATGACCAAGCATAAATTATGTATGATCATCCACGATTGTGTAAAGTCATACTCAGTTACATACACTCAATCATGACTAGTCAAACACGATCATGCATGGTTGTCCATGATAAATGTACAGTCATTCTCAACCATGTATAGAGAAAATTGAAAGGTCTTGCATGAGCTTCAATAATTGAGTAAGTTAAAAGCCCCAATAGATGATCACGTACCAGTATATGATCACTCCATGTATTTGTATATCTATATTCACAAATATAGGTATACAAATACATGGAGTGATCATATACTGGTACATGATCATCTATTGGGGCTTTTACCTTATAGCCTTGTATGATCATATACGACTCTTGCTTGACCAAGTCTGATCATGCATGATTTATGCTTGGCCATACCTGATCATGCAGGATAACTTTTCATGCTCCTAGAATCATAAGACATGGGCGAGCATGACTGGGCGTGGTTTTGATTGGTCGTTCAAAGTTATATTTGATCAAGCTCCATCAAGCTCCATCAATATTGTGCAAAATATCAGTAAGGGACGGCTAACCCTATTATAATATATAGGATTGTATAATTATTAAAATTTTGGTTTATTTATCAATTAAGGAAAAACTGCGTAAAAGAATACACTTTCATGGTGCAGACAAAGAATCGCTGTTAAAATTAGTTGATCGCAAAGCTGTACCAAAGTATATAGGAGGAGACTTGGATGTGCCAATTCAACCACTTGGAAAACCGGTATGGGAATATTATTGCAATTTTGAAGAAGAATTTGAAGGTAATACTATTTTAAAATTGAATATAGAATATATTTGAAATATTTATGTTGTGAGAAAATCATTAATATTATCATTATATCTACTTATTATTATTATTACTATTATTAATATTATTATCATTAATTACTATTGCTTTACTATCATTACTATTGCTTGAATTATTAAAATATCTTGAAACTAATATTAAATCTGCGCGCATTATTTTTAGTTCCCGTCCTACCGCTAGAGCACGCCAAAAATACTTATTCGTTCGCTTGACGACTCTTATCCCGTACTTTTATAAGCGCAACTGATAACGGAAAAATCATTCCGAATAAGGAACTCTATCTGTGAGTGTTGTGGTCGCTGGATTACGAAACTCTATCTGTCTTCCCTTACTTTGGTCCGCTGGGATATTTGTAAGGTAAGATTGATTAAATTAACCGATTAATTTTGGTTTTTGTATGACAATAGTCATACTCTGATCAGGATTAAACGTTCCGCAGTGCTTATGCCTTCTGCATGTGTACTGTGAACCAATTCGAGTAGGTGGTGCGAGAAGGATACTATCCGCTCGTACCCGGGTAGAGTATAGGACTCCTGGGGGACGACGAGTCACCAGGAAGGGGGTATTAGCTTTGTATTGTTAGACCGCGTTTGTAACAAACCAGAATTCTACGTAACCGACGGTTAACTTTAATCGTACCCTAAAATTATTTTATTCACTTATTATTATTCTAGTATCATTACTTTAAATGCATTGTTTATTGTAATAAATTAAATATTATCTTGTTAATAAATTGTTGTTAAACATCAAGGCAGATAATTTATTATTTCATTTAATTAATTATTTATTTTAATTATTTTATTATTATTCTTCATTAAAATACGATCCTGGACACGACGAGCTAACGAGCTGAAGAATAACCCGTTACAATGTAGCTACAAAAAAACTAATTAAATAAATAATTTTTCAGAGGCAGCGAAACTTGGGTATCAGAAGAAAAAGTAACATTCTCGTCAAGCTATTTGATTTTCATAGTTAACAATTATTCATAGATAACAATTTTATTAAGTATTCATGCGATATAAGTACAATCTTGATTTTTGCTTTTTTTCACTAAATATCTTACACTCCTTCATCTCTTTCAGTACTACTTAACTGTTACATCGTTTATGTCAGTTAATAGTAATTAAAACTACAACCACCTTTTTCCTGGTCTTTCTATATTTTTTATTATTTATTACATTCACTCAAAAAATAAATCAATTATTATAATCATAATGTGCGTACATTACATCTTTCACTAGCACATCACACTCAAAAAAGATATTAATATCAAATATTTCTTAGAAATACATCTAAAATTGATTTTATACAACACAAACATTCGTTGATAAAAAAAAGTTTGTGCCTGCACATCCCTTCATGTTATAAAACTGAATTCAGAAACTAAATTTGAAACATTATTCTTCGAAGTTAATATTTTTGTGTTATTCGATACGACGAATAGTTATTGTATCAAAAACTCTTTATTGTCTGTTGAGTATTAATAATTTTCCATACTTTCATTTCTTTACAGATATATATTTAATTTAACATAAACCCTTTAGGTGTTCACTTTTTTTTTTTAATTCTATGAAAATTTCTCCTACATCCGCATTAATTTTTATTGAAACCATATGAATTTATTGCTGCAAAAGAAAAAAAAGTAATTAATAATAATTATATTATGAGTTCACTTTTTTAAAACAATACTATTGAATCAAATGAAAAGTTGGCTGTCTATATACCTCACATACATGTTAAAAATAGCAACGGTTTTTTGTTTACAACGTAAATGAATAAATTGTTAATTCGAAATGTTTCCTTTTATTAAAAAAATTTTTATTAGTTAATTTGAATAAAGAAACCTGTTCTTGAAGCGAAAACATAAGATTCTAAGAAGAAAATAAAATTGTTTTTATTTCAAAATAATTTTTCTTCGATAAAGAATTAGATTGTATTGATTGAAGATCATATTGAAAAAAATTTTCAGAGTGATTTGAGAGTGGATGATTTTCTATTGATTTATTCCCTTCGGAGGTAAAATTCACTCCGAGACAAATTTAACTTATATCATGCTATGTATTTAATCCTTCGTCACTTGCGTCATGAGCAGATCGCCGCCTAACAACTACTCAACCTATAGAGACTCACTATAGTGCGAGCGAGAAACTAAAAAAAACGCGACTGACGAAGGGTTAAAAATATACGCCTTTTTGGTTCCGCAGAAAAAAAAAGACATCTGAAAAAATTTCTTTTTCCAACCAAGTTGGGAATGTAAAAAAGTAAAAATTTGGTTAAAGAATGCAAAAAAAAATGTTGTTGACATACGCCTTTTTCGCTTTAAGAAAAAATATTTTTTTAAGTCAAAAGGGAAAATATGATCAAATGTTTAAAATAGATTTTAAGGACTTTAAAACGTCAAGATTTGATGAAAAATTGATTTTTGAAAGTTAAACTGAAAACACTAACACTGTGAATTCACTTCCGATTTTTTTCAGTGTATACTCTCGAATTAGGTGACAATAGTTATCGATTGAATATATTATTCTCTTAAACAAAAATGATAAGATTTAAGCCAAGAAAATTGTGAAACAGAAAAACTGATTGTATTCAAAATAGAGTCCTTGGATCAAGATTATCACTCTTGAATCAAACTAGTTTTTCCTTCGGTGCAAAAAAAAATTATCATAAATAGTATTTAAAATTAACAGTATTTAGAGTTTGAAACTTGTAGTCATTATTACCTTCATATTCTTTATCACACATTAATAATAATTCGAGCCACTGTGCTCCTGTAACTCTAGGAATAGAAAGAGTTCCACCATAGCATTCGGGTAAGCATTTTGGTGACAAATATTTATGCAAAGATTTGCGGTCAGTACCGTGGAAAATAATCTATAAAAATATTTATTAAAAAATTTTTAGTAATTTATAATAAGTCAGGTGAGTAAGTCAATATTAAAAGAATAACTTACTCTGTCCTTTAGCTTTTGTCTAAGAAAAGGTTTAAACAATGCAAATACCATGTTAAAAACGTATGGTTGGTTGACAATATGAATGTTCTTAATTCTTAATGGAACGGCGTCTTGAAGCCAATCAACAATTCTTTTAGCAAATGGCGGAGTAAATTGCCAAGTTTGTTGTAAACTCAGCCCATCCATATCAAATATCACAACCGCACCGGCTATTTGTGAAGTTGGCTCCAACATGGCTGCTTCTAAGTATAGTACACATCCTTTGAATACTTCATCCAAGGATACTTTGTTATGCTTCCATTTTTTTCCAAGCTCAATGATTAATATTCTTCGTCCGTTTTGATCACGATTAGGGAGAACAGTTAAAATATTGTGCTCAAAAATATTTTTTTCATTGCTCGGTTTTAGACCCTCATATACATTCGCATGTTTCACTTTGAATGAATAATATTCACGGACGAGTTTGTGAGCTGACTCAGGGTAATATTTACATGGTCTCAAGAATCTTATGAGCCAAGATTCATTATGTAGCGGACATTTAAGATCCGTATCTTCTATAAAAACAAAAAAAAATAAAAAACAACGGATTATTTTTTGAATATTCAATTACATTATTAAATAAAATTGAATGTATAAATTTATAAAAACAATTTATTTTTACTTTTCAGTAACTCTTTCAATTCTTCCACTGCTTTCTTTTGAACTTCTGGTGTTTCTCGTAATTCTTTTTTAGCAACCTCTTGGATTTCTGGTGTTGGTGGCCCAAGTTCAAATTGTAATACGAAATCTCCAAGTTTTAAGGAGGGCATCTGTTCCATATCAGTCAACATGGTTTCTGTAAATTTTAATAAATTCATTAAAATTTTGAGTTTTATCAAAAATTGCATTACAAGAAAATTCTTATTGTTTGTAATTATTACGAAATTTTGTTTAAAATTATTGCTTGAAATTTTTTCTGGTTTTACATACAAAGTGAAATAAGAAAATTTAATATTAAAAATTTTAACTTATTTTGATAATATAATAATTAAATTTGACAATATATTCAATACTAAATCGAAAATGTCAGCGAACATTGAGAAAAAAAAAATATATTTATGTAAACAAACATAATTATAGTAAAGAATTCGACCTGTTGCGGATGTAATTAATTACGCCGGTGAAAACTTAAACTCTCGTAATTAACATAAATGAATTTTCACATTTAAAGAATCTGTTTTTACTTTTAGTTTAAATTGAGACCATAAACGTTATTATTTGTTTTCATAACTATGAATATGATGAAACGATGACTAAAGCAAACATCAGTTTTTTTTTTTAAATGAAACAACATATTACTATATGAAAGTATAAATATGCGGTTGACTCACGTTATCACACAAGCATGCTGATATACATATTTCTCTCTCTACTTATGATGTTTAGTATCAAACAGTAGTCATTTGGTTTTTACAAATTACTTTCAGATAAATGATGACATCATCGAATAAATTCATATATATATTGAAATTCAGAATACGTTTATCTAATTCTGACAATAATTTTAACGGAAAATTTATTTAATCATCAATTAACAATTTTTTGAATGCATATGACAGTCATGTACATTGAATAATTAATTTTTTTTCTATTTTACTTCAAAAGTCAGCAATACAATTTATTTTTCATTAAAAATTGAATGAGCGTTATGAAGCGTGCATTCCTGGATTTTTTTAACCTTTTTGAAGGAAAAAAATTCAAAAAAATCACAATTACCATTTTGAAGAATTGTTAAAAATATCATTTATGTAGTTTGTAATAATTTCAAGAGATTTAAAAATTCATAGAAAAAAATTGTTTTTTAAATTCCATGTAACAGTGAAAAAACATTATATTATAGTACTTAGTAACTTTAATATGTAATTTTTTTATTCGAAAACCTAAAAAGTCAAGATATTTAAATTTTGGATGCTTAAAGATATGGATATAAATGATATAAATGTTTTTATCATTATGCAATGATTTTTTAAACGTGACTAGTGATCAAAGTAGTTTTATCCGTTGAGTAACCAAACTCGTTTCTTGTTAAATACATTTTTCGGAACTATAGACCAAAATAATATTACTAAAATCAAGGTTAATGAGATTCGAAATGTCTAAAAAATTCTTTGACGTCATTATAAACTTAATGGCAACTAGGCAACTAAAAAAATTATCATTTAAATATTCATTATCCATCTTGTACTGAGTAAAAAATTTCTATAACTACTAATTAAATAGATAAATTCCTCATTTGTATTAAAACATTTAAGTTCGGTTTAAAAAAAAAAACATTTTTAATTGCGTTGAAATATTTGTTAATCTATAAAAGTAAGCTAAAAAGTTTGGTGAAAAAATTTTTTTTCTGCATACAATGCATATAAGCTTCAAAATAATTTGAGATATTCATCATATTAGATTAAGAACACATTATTAAAAATGATTTTTAGGAAAGTTTAGGAAAAAGAGCTACTAGAAATTATTATGTATAAAATTACGATTATAAGCTCGATAAATGAATTAAAATAATGTGTGTTTAATATTTAAAAGCTGCAATAAAAATTGTGAATTGCTATTATAAAATCGAATTTAAAATTATAATTTATTTAACGTTACACATCTAATAAAAAAAAAATAATGAAATTTTGGGATCACAATTACTTTGCAGAATAAGTTAAAAAGAAAAAAACATAAAAAAACGCTACTATAATTTCATGATTTCCAAATAATTGTTTCTATTTTATTACATAATTCCAGACTATTACAATAAAAAAAAAAATAAAAATAATCAATTGACAACAACGTAAAATCATTGTAAAAAAAGAACGAAGAAATCCTAGCTTAGACATTAATCACGTTTAACCGCAATGCACTAAGTAGTATTTCATGAAGTATATTACATAACAATAATGTAATGTAAGAACAGTGGACTATATGGAGGATTACACGTCTTGTTCAGTAGATTGGATAGAGAATGGGAGAGCCATGACTATATTAATATCACTTCAACAACTATATATAACACTCTAGTGCTTTGTTCTGGAATATCAAAGTACGTTCTCATAGATATAGTCAAATATGTCATCGAATTCCTCAATTTGCGCAAGCACTTGAAACGCTCTGCATCGAAAATTACGAAGCGTTGTGACCTGCCGTGGAAGCATAATACTAACTCAACATAATTCTCTTGCGACAGAATAAAATTCCTTTTGGTAGCAAACTTCATTGGAAATTTACCATGATATTATCTCTATTAAATATCAGCTCTGTAATTTATTTAATTATTTTTTCTAATAACAAAATTTTGTGGAATAGTTTATTTATACTTTATGCGATACAGGATTAATAATTTTATACTTATATAAATGAATATAATTTCAGATAATTTTTCTATTATAAATTTTATTCGTAATTTTTTAACTCTTCGATAAATTAAACGTTTTTTTACAAATAATAAATTAAAAAAAATTAATCAATTAAACAGCGAATTCAGTGATTAACTGATAATCAAAGATATCGATGTTATTTATTAAAATGGGATATAACTTAGTTACAACAAAAATAGTAGATTTTATAAATTAATTATAGCATGAAAAAAAGTTCTTGAACAAAGTACGAGGTTTTTATTAGTAATAGATCTTGGCTGGTGTATGTAATACGAAAAAAACTCGAAAATCAAGGTATTTAATGCTTTGATTATTCGTTACCTCATTCTTTATCGGCGTCTGAATACATCTATATAATTTTTTATAAGAGCTTGTTCTTATAATAATTGCATATATGAAAAACATAACATTAGTATCTTCTCAACCAGAGAAGAACCTAACGAATCGTATGCATACACGCAAGTTCAATTGTTGTTGCACAATAGTAACATTTCAAGTTTCGCTCTGCAAAACATTCATTTTTCATTCATGTTTTTTGTTTAGATAAATCAAAATATTAATCAAATCCTATGATAGAATTGCAAACAGTAAAAAATTTATTATGGAAATATTTTTTTCATTCACGAATGCAAATTGCAATTTGTTTTCAAAAAATTCATTTTTGTAGTCTTATAAAAAATGAAAATAAATATATACAAATAAAAAAATATAATAATTCGAAAACATTATATTATGGCATATTTTAGTCCATATTTTAGGGAAATGTGAATTGCATTGGACAGGTAGTTGGACAGTTAGCCGGGTTCGGAGTTTCAGAACTAAATGTCTATAATTTATATTATGAATCTCTCACCAGATCTATCGCTTGCAAAGTTTAATTTGATTCAAATTTACTCTTATGTCAATCAATTGTTTATTGCTAATTCAAATTAATGTACTTTTGAATAGAGTGCATAAATATTAATTAAGCAAATTAGTGATGTTATTTTTGAACGAGATTTTTTAACTGGATTTTTTTAAAAGAATTGGAAGAGAATTCTAATTTAATTTAGAAGAGTATTTCAATCGCTGAGTATTTTACATCTTATGTGTTCAATTGTACTGTTTATTTGTTTTAACTATATAATCAATAAACACTTTCATCACTTTTAAATAATTTTTTTTTGGAAATAATTAAGATTTGATTAAAACATATTTATAACACATAGTCTCAAAAAGTAAAATTTTCAGGAAAATGTATTCATCGCTTTTGCCGTCATGTAAAATTTACTCAGAATTTTACCATAATATATGTCAAATATTTTACTAAGTTTCAAAATAAATACCATTAATTAACAAATTGTTATTTTTACACTTATGGATGCGAGTATGTTAATTTTAATAAAACTAGGGACTTTTATTTTTTAGGCGATAACTTTGGATGAGTTCAAAATGTATAAGATCGGTGGATTATTTAAAATTTTCCAGACATAAATAGAAATGCGATTTTTCTGACTTTATTTACGATTAACTTTTTAATATGAAATAATTCATTATAATTTCATGAGAGATGTATGGTTAGTCGGGTAAAAAATACCTTCAATTTAATTTCAGCAACTAATATAATTGTATTAATTTTGATATTAAATCAAAATATAAATTAGTTTAGACATTTTAGTTAATTAAAATATGAAAATTAGTAAATTACGTTAGAAAAAATTTTTTTTAATTTTGTTGTTAAATAATTTTTTATTGAAAGATATTTATTTTCTCATAATTTACGCTCCAATTATTTTAGCTTTTATTTTAATTTCAATAAGTTTTATAGGGTTTAAAAAAAATTCTTTCAAATTTAACAAAAAAATGTTCCGTATATACTGATATACTATCGGATAAAAATAAATAAAATTTTTATCTGTGAAATCAAGAAAGTCAAACAGGACAAAAAAATGGATTCATTATTAAAATTGATGGAACCGTAAAATTTTTAATTAGAATTTGATCAGCGACATTAAACTACGTGCATCAGCATTTCGTTTTCATTTCCGGACACGAGAAAACCGGAAGAGTCGGTAATTGTCCCGACAGAATATTCGAAATTACACTCTGTACTATTTAATAGAATGTCATTTGTCTTTTTTGAATATTATAATAATAACAATCAACAATCATACAAATCAAAAATTTATTGAAATAAATAATTTATTTCTACTCACTTTCTTGAATTAATGCCATTTTTATAAAATTTTTATTCCAACACAAATATTCTGACTGTTAAAATAGAAGATAATTTTTTAACTAAATTACTTTTACAGAAATTTAAGTTTATCATTAGCAGTTCAATAGTACATTCGGAATTAATGCAGTTGTAGAACAAGTTAAGTATCTTATATGTAGTATTCCCCGCCTAATGATCGCCAACTTGCGTGTTTTAAAATCCACAATGCCCACAACATATTATTCTTCTAGAAAACAATAAATTTTTAAGAACAATTCATCAAGATCCCCTCTTATTTAACGCATACTTATACCAGATTGGCTGTTCCATTACCCAATGTACCTTTTTTTATTTTTAATATTTAGTATTGTTTATCTCTTTTTTATATACTAGTTCAGCATTTTTATTTATATAAATACTGGTAAGTACTTATGCTCTATGACGATAGGTTATTTTTTTTTCCACCAATAAAAATTTAAATCGAGTTTTATTACCGACCTATACATAACTAAACAAGTGGATGAGTAAAGTAGACAAGCACACATTGAGTAGTCGCGTGTCTGACAGTTCACCAATGACAGGTTATTTTAAATATAGTTTCGATCATGTTCTTTATTATTTCCTTTACAAATTTGTTTTATGTTTTGTTGTTTGAGAAGAATTTTTGCAGTTTCAACACCATTGATTGATTGATTGTATGTTTG